>NC_053027.1:351837687-352045319 GCF_003073215.2 Triticum urartu | reverse complement strand
GAATTCAAGCCCCATCTCTCTTAGAGATTTGGATGAACTACCTCTATATATTTCCATTTGTTGTTGTTGGATGCTTGTGATCTACTTCTTTGCCTTGCAATTTGAGTGTCTTATGTGTGGGTGTTGTCCAATAGAGTGTTTCCCACTTGTGTGTGTTCTTCTCTAAATCCACCTCCAATCGTGAAGTCAGGCAAACAAGGGCTTGGACCTACATCATAGCGGCCACGCCGAATAGGCCGAGACAGAATGCGAGAGGTTAGGGAGGGTTGTGAGTGCCACTATACTAATAGACAAAGTCACATGGCTATTTTTTTACAAAACACCACACGACAACTGATGTGAGGACCATAAAATGCTAAGGGCGGGTTTGGAATTCCTCCCAAGTCCCCAAATCCAGCTTCCCGGCGCAACTTCTAACTCCACATGGCAATTTGATCCTGTTCGCCAGCGTCGCTAGCTTCTCCCATCGCCACCGTGGGCTAGCAACACCTGTGGCGTGTCTCAAAGCCATAATGGGCTGACTAGAACTAGCCGAGACCAGCCATCTCGAGAGAGGAGGGGTGCACCAATTCGATTGCGAGGAGGAGCATAATGATTTGAGGGATTCTTTTTATTTTGAGGGAGGGACAACGAACCGGTATGTTTGGCGGTGGTAGTTGTTCATAAATTGGGCGAACTCCAAGTTTACGTTTCGGGAACTGGGCCGACTGGGTTGATCGCTTTTGCACTGTTCTTAGGCTAGCTTCGAGAATCTAGCCTCTTGGAGTCCATTTGTTCAGGTCAAAATTATCTGTGGAGTTAATGGAGTTAGAAGTTGGAGAGAATCCAAACACGCCCCAATACTTCACCACTCACTGGGTTTTCTGCAAACTTCCTACGTGGCAGCTGGTTCGGCTTGTTTCGGACTGTTTTGTACTTAAATGATAGATGATGTAACATTTTTTATGGAAAATGATTAAAATCACTCGGATGATTTTCCACTCATGCAAACCTTCTCTCTAAAGCGACACGTGTCATGTGGGGTCCACCCACCGCTTTTCATCCCCAACCTTATCTCCTCCCATCTGCTCGTGTTTCTTCCTAACGCTTCCCATTTTCCTCATCTCCCTCGCCATTCCTCGCCATGGGACACAACCACCGCTGCTGCTAGGCAAGGACGGCATGCGGCCCATGGCAACAACCACCGATGTTGCAGACCGAAGGACGACATGCTACCATGGCAACAACTACTGATGCTAGTGACCAAAGGATGGCATGCGGCCATGCCAGCAACCACCTTGTTGCGATGCCCTCTCATTCCCCATGCGTGATGTGTGCCTGCGTCGCAGCATCCCGTCGCTGCCGTGCTTATGCCGCCACCGACGCATGCTTCGTCGCAGCACCTTCGTTACCGTCGTGATGCGATGAAGCATCGCCGCGCAGTGGTCGCGTTGTGATACATCTTTGTCGTATCTACTTTTTCAAACACTGTTGCTCTTGTTTTGGACTCTAATTTGCATGATTTGAATGAAACTAACCGGGACTAGCGTTGCTTTCACCAGAACTACCATGGTGTTGTTTTTGTGCAGAAATAAAAGTTCTTGGAATTGGACGCAACTTTCTGGAGATTTTTCATGGAATATATAAAAAAATACTAGAGCAAAGACCCACTCGAGGGGGCCACTAGGTGCCCACGCGGCACCAGGGCGCGCCCACCCCCTAGGGTGCACCATAGTGTCTTGTGGGGGCCCACGTGGCTCCCTGACCCTAATCTCAACACTAGAAATTCTTATTTTCCGAGAAAAAATAAGGAGGAATTTTCATCGCGTTTTATGGTACAGAGCCTCTGCCACCTCCTGTTCTTCATCGGGAGGCCAGATCTGGAGTCCGTTCCGGGCTCCAGAGAGGGGGATCTTCTGTCTTCGTCATCATCAACCATCCTCCTTCACCCATTTCATGATGCTCACTGTAGGGAGTGAGTAATTTCTTCGTAGGTTTGTTGTACGGTAATGGGTTGGATGAGATTTATCATGTAATCGAGTTAGTTTTGTTAGGGCTTGATCCCTAGTATCCACTATATTCCGAGATTGATGTTTCTATGACTTTGCTATGCTCAATGATTGTCACTAGGGCCCGAGTGCCATGATTTCAAATATAATCCCTTTGTGTTTTCATGAATATATTTGTGTTCTTGATCCAATCTTGCAAGTTGTATGCACCTGCTACGTGTTATGATCCGCATACCCGAAGGTGACAATAATTGGGATTCTTTCCGGTGATTACTGTAGTTTGAGGAGTTCATGTATTCACTATGTGTTAATGCTTTGTTTCGGTTCTCTATTAAAAGGATGCCTTAATGTCCCTTCTTTACCTAATAATAAAGGACGGATGCTTTCATAGTTCTCCATACGTCATCTCCTTTATATCTGTTGATTTTGTGTAAACAATAAATATCGATGGCTGAGATTTAAAAATAGGTCTACACATATGTAAAATAAATAAAAATGCTACAGAACAAAATCTGTACGTCGGCTTGAAGAAATAAAAGGAAAATGAACGATGTACGTCTTGCTTGATGAGAAAAAGGAAACTATCCTATATAATCGGATCAACTTCCCAGCTCGATGTAGCCGCCGAGTCCACCGCTGACTCTTTTTTGAGAAGATCCACCCTGTAATGCCCCTGTCTCTCTCAGTCTCTCCTCACTTTTCCCCTCCCAAGACCTTAGCTCGCTGCGCTCACCCAACTGCCGCCGGCACATGACCCGCCGACCTCGGCGACCGGTGAATGGCGCCACCGCCGCACTGCCCCTAGGCGAGCTTCCGTCTCTCTTTTCTCGGATTCCCTCCGGTACCCGAGCCCTAGCTGAGGGAGTCCTGGACTAAGGGGTCCTCGGGCGTCCGGCCTGTTAGCCATGGGTCGGACTGATGGGCTATGAAGATACGAAGACCGAAGACTACACCCGTGTCCGGATGGGACTCTCCTTGGCATGGAAGGCAAGCTTGGCGACCGGGTATGTAGATTCCCTTCTTTGTAACCGACCTTGTGTAACCCTAGATCCTTCCGGTGTCTATATAAACCGGAGGACTTAGTTCGGATAGAGGAGATTCATTATCATAGCCATACAAGCTAGACCTCTAGGGTTTAGCCATTACGATCTCGAGGTAGATAAACTCTTGTAATACTCATATTCATCAACATCAATCAAGCAGGACGTAGGGTATTACCTCCATAGAGAGGGCCCGAACCTGGGTAAACATCGTGTCCCTTGTCTCCTATTACCATCGATCTTAGACGCACAGTTCGGGACCCCCTACCCGAGATCCACCGGTTTTGACACCAACATTGGTGCTTTCATTGAGAGTTCCACTGTGCTGTCGCCAAAAGGTTTGATGGCCCCTTCAATCGTCAATAATGACGCCATCCAAGGAAAAACTTTCCTCCTCGGACAAATCTTTGTGTTCGGCGGCTTAGCATTGCGGGCCAATTCGCTTGGCCATCTGGAGCAGATCAAAAGCTACGCCCCTGGCCATCAGGTTAGATTTGGGAGCTTGAACTACGTTGCGGACATCCGTGGAGACTTGATCTTCGCCGGATTCGAGACTGCGGCTACCACCCCCGGTCACCTCGATGATCATGACCTAAATATGTCATCAGACCGCATCCAGGGGATCGCTCCTATAACCGCTCTGTCCTGAGAGCCGGAGCAGACTGCGCCATCCGAGGACGGGAGGATCAACCCCACCACGGAGGCCACAGATTCCACGGTGTTGGAGCCGCACATAGACTTAACCTCTCACGATGTCTTTATCACCGGAACTCCGGACTCGTCTCCGGCCGTAAGTTTCGAACCACATGAGCCCGCGGACGCCAAACTTGATTGTTTATCGATCTTCAAGTTCAGCGCCGTAGACATCTTCCAGCACTCGCCTTTAGGCAATGTGTTAAACTCGTTAAAGAACCTGTCCTTGGCCGAGGACTCACAGCTGAACAATATCTGGTTCGAGCTAGGGGCTGATGGTGGAGAATTTTGCTTCCCACCCGCCACCCACTTCATCGCCATGGTCGAAGATTTGACCGACACACTTGATTACGACTCCGAGGACATCGACGGTATGGATGACGATGCCAGAGAAGAAGAGGCCCAGAACCCGCCGTTCACCGGACGCTGGACGACCACTTCCTCGTACGATGTATACATGGTGGATGCAGCAAAGGAGAACAGCGGCGATGACAAGGAAGATCCAGCCGAGGATAAACCTTCCGAAATACAATCCAAGCGCCGGCGTCAACGGCATCGCTCTAAGTCACGTTGCAGTAAAGACAGCAACACCAGCACAAGAGAAGATAATACTCCAGAAGATGCCGAAGACAACGAAGACCCCGTTGATACAGCTAATGAACAAGATGAACGGGAATATGGGCAGGTTAGCCCTGGTAAACAGGCCACGCACGAAGATTCGTAGGACGACAATTACCTTCCACTCTCTGAGGATGAGGTGAGCCTCGGCATCGAGGATTTCATCGTGCTTGAGGAACCTCTTGAGCAGGAGCGCTTCAAGCGCCAACTAATAGCCACTGCAAGGAGCCTGAAAAAGAAGCAGCAACAGCTTCAAGCTGACCAAGATTTGCTCAATGATAGATGGACCGAAGTCCTAGCCGCTGAAGAATACGGCCTTAGTGGCCTAGCCAAAAGCTACCCGAAGTGTAGATTGCTACCCCAGGGCGACGACAAGGCGCTCAAGCCCGTGCCATCATCGCACAAGGCGGCAAATCGACCACAACTTGGTCCGGGCAAAGTGACAATTCAAGCCGAACACCAGACCGCCCCACCTCGCCGTAAAGGCAAGAACAAAACAGCTCAGGGTTGTGCATACGACCTTCTATAGGACTTGGGTAGTAGAGCAGGACACTCAAGAACGATCTATGGATCACGAGGACATACCTCGACACGCGACGACGGCCACCTATTCGGACGTGACAAACCTAGCCACACATGGGCTGAAAACCGCAAATGGACTCCATCGGACGTACGTCGCAGTGTGGCCCAACATAGAGGCGCCACACACCCTCTTTGCTTCACATACGAAGTAATGGAGCATGAATTCCCAGACGGGTTCAAACCTATAAATATCGAATCATAAATTGGAACAACGGATCTCACGGTATGGGTTGAGGACTTCCTCCTCCATATCCACATGGCCCGCAGAGACGACCTTCATGCCATCAAATACCTACCACTAAAACTCAAAGGACCAGCTTGGTACTGGTTAAACAGTCTGCCGAAAAATTCTATTTGCAGCTGGGAAGATTTGGAGGACGCCTTTCGTGACAACTTCCAAGGAACATATGTCCGGCCACGGGACGCCGATGACTTAAGTGACATCTTCCAGCAGCCTGGAGAGTCAGCTAGGAAGCTCTGGACTAGGTTCTTAGTTAAAAAGAACCAAATCATCGACTGCCCGGACGCAGAAGCCCTTGCGGCCTTTAAACACAACATCCGGGATGAATGGCTTGCACGCCACCTCGGTCAAGAAGGACCTAGATCCATGACAGCCCTTACCGCTCTAATGACCCACTTTTGCGCGGGAGAAGACAGCTGGCTCGCTCGCAAAAGCAATAGTGCCAGCGACTCGGGCACTTCCAAAATCCGAGACGACAATGGCAATCCACGACGAAGCAAACACAACAGTCGCAATGATAATGAAACATCACGTGACATAGTGGTCAACGCTGGATTCAGCAATCCCAAGCCCGGTCAACAAAAAAAGGCATTCAAGGCGAACAGAGACGGACCATCCAACCTAGACAGGATACTGGACCGACCCTGCCAGATTCACGGCCACCCCAATAAACCAGCTAATCATACCAACAGAAGCTGTTGGGTCCTCAAGCAGGCCCGCATGCTCAACGCCGAACACAAGGGAAGGGGGATGCCAGGCAATAGGGACGATGGAGTGGTTCAACAGCCAAAGGCCGGGGGTCAGAAGCAATTTCCCCTCGAAGATCGATCAATTCCGGAGCAGAAATAGCAGTTTGGCTTCCATTGCCCATCTCATATACCCGTTAAAAACTATACCGCACATACATAACTATGCACTTAAGATACCATGGGCATTGGCGGAAGCATAATACGGACAAGTCTGCAAGCACTCCGGTAACATTTTTATCTACTTTCCTTTTTCGTTCTTCATTATCTCTTAAAAACAGGTGGCGCAAAGGAGAAACATCTAAGACCGACTCCATCGAAGTTCGGATCCATACACTCACCTACGGGACTACTTCCTTCAAGGACCCCCCTCGCCGAGGACAGGTGGCGCAGACGTGCGACAGGAGGTCCAAAATAACTTTTTGTAGACCGCACTCTTTTTCGAGCCTGTAACATGCCTTTTTCCTCTGCCTTCGACCCAGGGCATATCAAATAGCCGGGGTCGTGGCCTTTATATATATCAAGTAATCTTTGGCACATCGCTCAGGTTCCAGTTCACATTACCCGAATTAATCATCCACGTCTTTCCGCAAATGAATACGCCCACTATGGTTGTTTCACAGATATACCCCGGGCTTAACTTGCCAGGGGCTCGGTACGGGAACAAATGAGTTGCCAACAAAGTCCGAATAGCTTTTACAACGTACTTCGGTGTCGCGAGTTTGGCCTTATATGCATCAGCTCCAAATCATGTCTTGTGTCAATAGTTGGGTTGCCCGGCTCCTATGCTTACTATCCTACGTTATGCTCTATCGTCTAGGGTGGTAAAGGGAGAACTACCGCGATTGTGCTTCCGGTTCACCTGGCTCAGCACCTCGGTAGAGAAAGCCGAAAACTAACTGTCATGATGCGGCAAGAGCTGGTCAACCACTCAATGACTTATCGGAATCCCTAGCGATTCCTCCGTGTCCCACGAAGGACCTCTTTCTGGTCAAATATGTAAACGCATCATATGAATAAGCCGCATACATACTAGGGGCTATGTCGTAGACCCACCATAAAACTCCTATGGCTAAGTGAAAGTGTTAACGCCCTATAGTCTGGTTGCCTGGTTCGCCGCTTTGACACCTCCTTCACGGACCAAGATGTTGGGTCAAGAGTGATCAAATGCTTTTTCGAACACCCCCATACTTCCTACGAGGGGGCTGAAGCCGACGACTGGAAAACTTTCAAATTATATTAAAACGGCCGCACAGGAGGAACACAAACTTTGGAGCAACATAAAAACAGATTAACTATAAAATTGTCTCGTACAATTCTCATACACCTCACTCGAACATTATGTCTTTCGAGCATTGACCCTCTATCAAGCGAGCAGCCACTAGGACGTCTTCAAAATAATGCTCCGGTTCATGGCGGTCCTTGCCCTTGGGTGGACTCTTCACCGCAGCATCAGTGGCCTTCATCTTCCCCCAGAATGTCTTGACTCAGGCAAAGGCCATCCGTGCACCCTCGATGCACACCGACCGCTTCACAGCATCGATACGTGGCACCGCATCAACAAGCCGTTGTACCAAGCCGAAGTAACTATTCGGAACAGGCTTAGTTGGCCATAACCGGATTATGACGTTCTTCATGGCAGCACTGGATATCCTATGAAGCTCGGCCCACTGGGACATCTGCTCATTCAGCAACAGGGGGCGCTTCGACGCGCCGAATTGTGACCAGAAAAGCTTCTCCATTGCATACCCCTCTCACGCCTGGTAAAACTATGCCGCATCGGAAGAACTCTTCGGCAAGTCTAAAAACTCGTCCGAAGAACTCCACAATTGGTTAAGCTGAGCATAGTTTGGATCGCCGAACTTTGTCTCTAGCAAAAAGGGCTTACCAGCCGCAATCTCCCCAGCTTGCCGGATCTCCTCACGGGCTGCTCTAGATTCAGACCGCACTTCTCTCGCCTCTTGTAAGGCCTTGTCAAGTTCAGCCATTTTGGCTTCATTCTCCTTCTCAAGGAGTTCACAGCGGCTAGCAGCATTTTTTAGTTCGAACGCCATCGTGGATATCTTCTCCTCGTCTTGACGCCGAGCAGCTCGTTCGGCTTTTAACTCAGTCGATGCCTTTTTGGTAGCCGCATTACTACACCAGGCCTGCTCCTTGGCCCGGGCCAGCTCCACCCGAAGAATTTCAACGGCGGCAGCACCATCTGCAGCCATGCATATTACAGTATATAACTTTCAGCATCATGCTTATATCACAACAATGTATGTGAAGGGACTGCCCCGAATACATACCTTGTGATTCGTCAAGATGCATATTGATTAACGCAATATCATCCCCGGCCATATCAAGCTTCTGTTGCAGCTCGGCAATATCCGTAGTCTGGGAAGTAGCTAGGGGGAAGCAGCATGTGTTCAAGTTAATCAGATTAGTCCTTGATTATTTCTTCTTGATCCTCCGTTCGCCTCCCATGGGAAGCCAACCCGAGTCTCAGGGGCTACTATCTATACACAGGTGTATTTTGCGAATAAAACACAATTGCACATATTACAGTATAAACCTCAAAGCCTCTTAGTAGGCTCGCAAAGGCCTCATCCAATCCGCTCTTCGCGGACAGGACCTTTTCAACCACCGTGCCCATCAAGGTACGATGTTCCTCTGAGACGGACGCCTGCCGCAGCATGTTCGTCAAGATATCCGGCGCCTCTGGGTCTCCGGAGGCTACCGTAGGAGTACGGCCACCCTTTGAAGGGATCCATTCATTCGTATCCGACTGTATACCGGATTGTTCGGGGCCCTCATTGTTGTTCCCCGGACCCTGAGCCGCCGAAGTATCACCTTCGGGTAATGTCTTCATCATCCCTTGCACCACTTGTTGGTCAGGGGAGACCCTCCGCGACGACACCTCGAAGTTGTCCGCCCTATTGGACGGAGAGGCCGGTGGGGGCGTCTCGCTTTCCATCATCTCTGGGAGAAGGTCCCCCGAGGAAGAGGATTGTTGAGGAAGACTGCGTGCTGAGCTGCAAAAAATATATATCCCAGGTGTTGGGGTCAAAACCAGCGGATCTCGGGTAGGGGGTCCCGAACTGTGCGTCTAAGGCGGATGGTAACAGGAGGCAGGGGACACAATGTTTACCCAGGTTCGGGCCCTCTCGATGGAGGTAATGCCCTACTTCCTGCTTGATTGATCTTGATGATATGAGTATTACAAGAGTTGATCTACCACGAGATCATAGAGGCTAAACCCTAGAAGCTAGCCTATGATTATGATTATTGTTGTCCTGTGGACTAAACCCTCCGGTTTATATAGACACCGGAGGGGGCTAGGGTTACACAGAGTCGGTTACAATGGAGGAGATCTACATATCCGAATTGCCAAGCTTGCCTTCCACGCAAAGGAGAGTCCCACCCAGACACGAGACGAAGTCTTCAATCTTGTATCTTCATAATCCAATAGTCCGGCCAAAGGATATAGTCTGGTTGTCCGAGGACCCCCTAATCCAGGACTCCCTCAGTAGCCCCTGAACCAGGCTTCAATGACGATGAGTCCGGCATGCAGATTGTCTTCGGCATTGCAAGGCGGGTTTCGTCTCTGAATACTCCATAGAAGATTTCGAACACAAGGATAGTGTCCGGCTCTGTAAAACAAATTCCACATACCACCGTAGAGAGTATAGTATTTCCACAAATCTAATCTGCTAACAACTTTTCATAACATGACAGCACGCCATGGCCCGGTCATTATTCGAACCGTTTTTCTCAACCAGCTACTGCACATATTGCGAGGCGGTTTTCTTGGCACGTCTTGTCGAAGCAGAGATCGTGTCCCCTTATCATGGGATTCTCATCAATACGGGTGTGGGTAACCCAACCGCGCCTGCTGGTATGACTCCTCGATTTTAGGCAAGCTCCGAACGGCCACGCGGAGGACACTTGATATTCATCCCCTTTATAAAGGGGCCAAGGCCTGTCCTTTTCTTCTCGCGCTCGATCCTTCCCTTCCCCCACCTTGAGTTCCAACACCCAAGGCTCAGGCTAAGTGCTTCGGACCTTCAACCATGTCCGGATCCAACCTTCAAGGCTGGCGGATGGCCTCTTCTGTCACAGAGGAGGACATCAAGAAGCTAAGAGAAGCCAGGTATCTAACCATTGAAATCTCGCACAGGCTGCCTGCTCAAGGGCAGGTCATCCCCACTCCCGAACCCAACGAGAGTGTTGTATTTGTTTCCCACTTCCTCCGAGGGCTAGGCTTTAGTCCTGATCCCTTTGTTAGAGGGCTTATGTTCTATTACGGGCTCGATTTCCACTATCTAGCCCCAGATTCCATCTTTCACATCTCGTCGTTTATTGTCGTGTGTGAGGCCTTCCTCCGCATCACCCCGCACTTCGGCTTATGGCTCAAGACCTTCAACGTGAAGCCGAATATGATCGATGGGCGACACGCGGAATGCGGAGGTGCCACAATAAGCAAAGGCGTCGATGCTCCATGGCCAAAGGGTTCCTTCCCAGAGGTGTCCAACTTATGGCAGCGGGAGTGGTTTTACATCACAGTTCCCCGAAGTACTAAGTGGGTAGCTGCCCCCGCCTTCCGTTCGGGCCCCCCGCCACAACTGGCATCATGGGTCAAGAAGGGGTTGGACTGGGGGCCAATTAATGACGTGCCGACATTGCAAAGTCGAATCCGAGATCTCCTCAAGAGGGACATCAGTCTCGTCAAGGTAATGCAAGTTATGCTAGTTCGTCGGGTCCTGCCATGCCAACATCGATCTCTCCGTATGTGGGAGTTCAACCCGGAAGGACCGCGAACTATTCAGCAATTCTTTGGCATGACGCTCGAAGGGATGTATGGATTGTTCTTCGGATCACGAATAAAGTGTCCGGACACCACCGAGGATGTGGGTCTAAACTGCAATCGTCTAAATACCCATGTAAGTAATTCTGCGGCCGAACACGTCGTCTTTTCATTTGTCATAACATCATTCTGAAAAAATTGCTCTCGGCCAGGACTAGATAAGAAAGGCGAAGATGATCAGGTGTTCGGCCCCCCTTCTCGAAGGCTCACCGGATCCTGTACTAGCCAGGATGCTTGAGCACGCACTTTATCAAGTGCCATCAGGGGAAGATAAAGGGAGGGATAAAGAAGCCGAAAGCGGGCCTCACATATTACTCATCCAAACCGGGGGAATTAGTGTCTCCGCGAAGGAGGATAATCGGGGAGAAGAATCTAGAATCCCCTCTCCCCAAGGAAGGAAAATAACCGCCTCTGAAGACTTGGAAACGAAGGTTTCCAAACGAGGGAAGAAACCTTCGCCAGGGGGCCCTGCCCCGGAGAGCGTCCTTATTGCACAGTGCCCGCAAGGGGGCCAGCCCTCCACCGAGCTGTAAGTGAATCAAGAGTACTTTTGGTAAATATATCCTGCTTTATCTCCAAGGACAATAACCGAGACATATATCTTGTAGTCCGGCTCGTAGCCCTTCTGAACAGAGTTCGTCTTCGGGGGATCTTCTTCCAGAGATGATGGAGAGCGAAACGCCTCCCCTTGTCTCCCCGCCTCCTGGGGCGGACGACCCTGAGGTGTCATCATGGAGGGTTTCTCCTGATCCACCGAGGCCAGAAGGTAACCCTTCGGCCACCCGAAGTCCGGAGTATTCGAATTCTAAGGAGAGCAACCGAAAGAGTCTGGGATTGTCCGGTGCACAACCGGACGTGCTGATGGGTCTTTTGGAGCAAGCGACTATCACAGAGGAGCATCATACTTTAATGGGTACGGTGGTTGAGAAGATCTCATCCACCAAAAGTGGGTTGCATGAAGCTTTTACGAGCCTGCTAAGAGGCTTTGAGGTATGCAAAGTAATATATAAAAAAAATTGACGGTACCGCACACGCTAGGTGTGCTCTATACAGATAGTAGCCCCTGAGACTCTGGTTGCTGTCCAGAGGCAGCAAACAGAGGATCGTAGTCCCGGGTAATGATCGCGTTGCTTTTATCTGTAGGCGGCTGACAGTCCGGTGGCTGGCCAGACTGCTGAGTTTGCCGGACTTACCAGGCAACTTGATGCGGCAGATGCTGACATCGCGCTTGTGAACAAGCGGCTTGACGAGGCACAGGGTATGTATTTTCGGGTGGTCAACAAATATTAAGAGGAGCATGATGCTAGTATCTATAATATGTTGTGACTGCAGATGGAGCTCCCTCCATGGAGACCCTTCGGACAGAACTTGCCCGAGCCAAGGAACAAGCCAGGAGGAGTGATGCAGCCGCCCTAAAGGTGGCCGAAGAGTTAAGAGCCGAACGGGCTGCTCGTCGCCAGAGCGAAGGTAAAATAGCCAAGATGGCTATTGAGCTGAAGGAGGCCTCCGACCGGCATGAGCTTCTTGAAAAGGAAAGCCAAGCGAAAGCGGTGGACCTGAAGAAAGTCATGGTAGCAGCCAAGGAAACCCGCTCTGAAATTAGAGCGGCGAAGGAGGAGCTCCGTCGAGCCGGAGATATCACGGCTGGGAAGCCCTTTTTGTTGCGTACGGAGTTTGGAGATTCGAAGTATGCCCCTCTGGATCAATTATGGAGTGCTGCGGACGCGTATTCGGACCTGGCGATGAGTGCTGCTGATGCGACTGAGTTTTTCAAAGATAAAAAAGATCATGAAGTGGAAAAGTTGTTCTGGTCACAGTTCAGCGCTCCAACGCGTCCGCTGCTGTTAAATGAGCAAATGGCTGAGTAGGCTGAGCTCCATAGGTTGTCCGGGCTTGCCATGAGGTCTGTCGTGGATCATCTTTGGCCAGAAGGACCAAGGCCGAATAGTTATTTTGGTTTAGTGCAACGATTCCTTGGTGTTGTGCCACATATCGATGTTGTAAAGAGGTCGACGTGCATAGAGGGTGCGCGGATGGCTCTTGCCCGTGTTAAGACATACTGGGCTGAGATGGATGCCACCGCTATTGCAACCCGGGGTCCGGCCGTAGAGCAGGGCTCGGCCGAGCACTATTTTGTAGAAGTCCTAGAAGGCGCTCGTTTAATAGAGGCTCAGTGCTCGAAGAGTATCATGTTCGAGTGACATGTATCCCAATTGTAAAAACAATGCTATTTGGATCATAAAGGTTGTGTTTATACTTTTGCCTGAAAGTATTATGATGCCTCCTGTGCGGCCGTTTTATGTATGTATATAACCTGAAAGTTTGCAGTCGTCGGCTTCAGCCCCCATGCATACAATGCAGGGGTGTTCGGAAAAGCACGTATTCACACTTGATCCAACGTCTTGGTCCATTAAGGAGGTGATAGCGCGGCGAACAAGGCAATCAGACTATATTGCTTTAACACTTTCACTTAGCCATAGGAGTTTGACAGTGGGGCTACTATATAGCCCCTAGTACTTCCTCGCTTATCCGAATACGGTGCACGTACATACATGACCAGGAAACCGGTCCTTTGTTAATGCGGAGGAATCACGAAGATTCCGCTGAGTCCTCGAGTGGTTGACCAGTCTCGCGCTTTATCACGACAGTCAGTTTTCGGCTTTCTCTACTGAGGTGCTCATCCAGATGAACCAGGGCACAATCGCAGTAGTTCTCTTGGTGCCGCCTTAGCCGATAGAGCAGAACGTAAGGTAGCAAAACACAGGAGCCGGGCAAACCCAACTATTGAACAAAGACATGATTCGGAGCTGATGCATATAAGGCCAAACTCACGACGCCGAACACTCCCTAAGGTATTCGATCTTTACAACGTACACTGAGCTATGTAACGCCCTCGATAATAAGCCCTGAATTTCCAGGTACGTGCATTAGTCTGACGTGACGAAATGTCAATAATGCCAGCATCCCTCTTGGTTATGTTGAGTATCCTGAGGGTGTGAAGCAACAAGAGATAGTAAAAAAGGTTTACACATGGTCTTAATCTAAAAAGAAACCTTTGAACGGGGCCCTGCTGCACGTTTGTGCCTGTGTCTCCGTTGTGCCGTATCCTGGAAGGGTGTAGCACGATGATCATCTATAAGAGAAAAAAGCCCAGGTGAAAGTTTTCGTGCGAAAAATTGGTTATTCTTAATAAACCATTAAAATTCAATCTAAATAAGATTAAGCCGAACTGTAATCCTTTTTACATGTGGGAAGCCCCTAGCACCACCTATGGGGTTATATCCATCGACCCAGGCTTAGGTTTATATGAGCTGTTACAGCTAGTGGTGCACCGGACTCGTCTAGCCATGTCCGCAGTCTTGATAACCGATCGTTTATTCTGGTTGGAGAGGGCGTTCAGTGTTCAGCTGCTAAAGCCGCCACACATTCTTCCGCACGTAAGGAACGTTCTGTGTTTCTGCTAACTATGATGATGCCACGTGGACCGGGCATCTTAAGCTTAAGATAAGCGTAATGCAGTATTGCATTAAAACGAGTGAAGGCCGTTCTTCCGAGTAGTGCTTGATAGCCGCTTTGAAATGGAGCGATGTCGAAGGTTAACTTTTCACTTTGGAAGTTGTCGGGAGAACCGAATACAACCTCTGGTACTACAGAGCCCGTGCAGCGGGCCTCTGGGCCTGGTATTACTCCTTTAAATGCAGTATTGCTTTGGCTGATTCTTTTCGGGTCTATCCCCATTTTGCAGACTGTGTCCTGATATATCAGATTAAGACTACTACCGCCGTCCATAAGGACTCGGGTGAGATGGTATTCGTCAATTATTGGGTCTAGTACCAAGGCAGCCGATCCTCCATGCTGGATACTAGTCGGGTGATCCCCGCGATCAAAAGTGATCGGGCAGGCTGACCAATTGTTGAACTTGGGGGTAGAGGGCTCCACGGCGCATACCTCTCGGAGTGTGCGTTTGCTCCTCCTCTTCGTTACATGAATCATGTTCACTGTTTTGACCTCCGGTGGGAATTTTTTCTGTCCCCCGGTGTTCGGCTGACGAGGCTCATCCTCGTCTTTGCTTGGTGTCTCCCTCCCCTTGTGTTTGGCTTTAGCTTGCCGACCTGCTTAAAGACCCAACATTCTCTGTTGGTGTGATTTGCGGGTTTGTCGGAGGTGCCATGAATCTGACATAACCTATCTAGAATCTTGTTTAGGCTGGACGGTCCATCTCTGCTGCCTTTGAAGGGCTTTTTCTGTTAACCGGGTCGAGAGCTCCTGAATCCGGCGTTTAGCGCCGTGTTGTCTCGGATGTCTTCATTGTTTCAATGCTTGCTTTTACTGTGTCGTGGTTTTCCATTGCCATCCCTGACTTCGGATGTGCCTGGGTTGCCGGTGCCGCTACGGGCCATCCAACTATCTTCGCCTGCGCAAAAGCGGGTCATAAGGCTTGTTAGGGCTGCCATTGTCCTTGGTTTTTCCTGGCCGAGGTGTCTGGCAAGCCATTCGTCCCAGACACTGTGTTTGAAAGCCGCTAAGGCTTCAGCGTCCGGGCAGTCAACAATTTGATTCTTCTTAGTGAGGAATTTGTTCCAAAGCTTTCGGGCTGACTCTCCGGGCTGTTGAATTATGTGACTTAAATCATCTGCATCCGGAGGTCGGACATAGATCCCTTGAAAATTAGCCCTAAAAGCATCTTCGAGCTCTTCCCAACTTCCAATTGAGTTTTCGGGGAGTCTCTTCAGCCAGTGTCGAGCTGGTCCTTTCAACTTGAGGGGTAAGTATTTGATGGAGTGGAGATCATCTCCGTGAGCCATGTGGATATGAAGGATAAAGTCCTCAATCCAGACCCCCAGGGTCTGTCGTTCCGTCGTATGCCTCTATGTTCACGGGTTTGAATCCTTCTGGAAATTCGTGATCCAGAACCTCATCGGTGAAGCATAGGGGGTGCGCGGCACCCTTGTATTTGGATGTGTCATGGCATTCTGACGGTTGTAGTGTTCGGTTTTGATTCTATGTCGGAGCGCGCTTCCTGGATCCATAGATGGACCTGGTCATACTGGCTTTTTGGTGCAAGTCCTCATGTAAATTGTGTGCTAACTTATGTGCGACATCGTTAGCCGCCCTATCGCGGCCACGGGGTGGTCGATCCGGCTGATCGGCCATTTTATTTTTCGGCTGTATAGGCTCTAGAGCCTCGTCATCGAATTCACGCAGCAGCTTGCGCTTTGGATAGCTCTTTGTGTGGCGGCTGCCACCGTACTTTTCTTCAGTGTCGAGCACTTTGTTCCATCTACTGTTGAGTGTATTTTGCGCAGCCTTAAGCCTTTGCTTCTGCTTCTTCAGACTCCTCGCGGTGGCAATAAGCCTTCTGTGGAGGTCCTCTTGCTCCAAGTGCCTTTCCAGGATGATGTGTTCATCGTCGTCTGGACTGTTCTCCTCTCCGGAGACAGGTTGGTGAGCTTTACCCTCAGCGTCGCCGTGATCGGACAGCGGCTCCATACTATGTTCGCCGTCCGCTGGTTCATCCTGCTCAGTCGCTGGGTCCATGTGGTCATCGTTTGCTTTGGAGTCGACCGGGGTATTATTGTTTCTTGCGTTGTTATCGCTATTTTTGCCGAGGCGGGATTTGGAGCGGTGCCTACGTCGTCGCTTTGGTTTCTTATCGAGTGAATTATCCTCTGCTGCATCCTTCTGTTCCTCGTCATTGTTTTCTTTGGGTGTATCCACCATGTATATATCGTGTGACGAAGTGGCTGTCCAGCGCCCTGTGGGCGGTGGTTCCTATTCCTCTCCTGCATCGTCGTCCATACCGTCGGTGTCTTTGGAGTCGAAATCAAGCATGTCCGTTAAGTCGTTGACAGTGGCTATTAAGTGGGTGGTGGGTGGGGAGCGAATTTCTTCGCCGTCCGCTTCCCACTTAAGCCGGACATAGTTCGGCCAAGGGTCTCATGACAAGGAGAGAGACCTTAATGAATTTAGCACGTCGCCCAAGGGCGAGTGCTGAAAGATATCCGCGGAGGTAAACTCCATGATCGGTTGCCAATCAGATTCGATAGGCACGGACGCAGGCAGTTCGGAGCCTGTGGCCAGGGATGAATCCAAGGGTCCGGCAACATAGGTCCCATAGGAGGTGAAGTTAGTATTCGGCTCTATCGCCGCTAAGTGTGCGGCCTCCGTGGCGGGGTCCATCCACCCGTCCTTGGACGACGCAATCTGCTCCGGATCGAGGGCTGGAGTAGCCACTGGTGTGATCTCCCGAACACCGTCCGGCGGCTGAGATGGGTCATGCTCATCGTGACGGTGCGGCGCACCTGACATGGGCTCGAATCCGTCGAAGATCAAGTCTCCGCGGATGTCGGCAGTAGAGTTTAAGTTTCCAAACCTGACCTGATGGCCCGGGGCGTAGCTCTCGATCTGCTCTAGATGGCCAAGCGAGTTGGCACGCAGTGCGAAGCCGCCGAATATGAAGATCTGTCCGGGGAGAAAAACCTCACCCTGGATTGCATCGTTGCCAATGATCGAAGGAGCCATCAAACCTTATGGTGACGACACAGTGGAACTCTCAATCAAAGCACCAATGTCGGTGTCAAAACCGGCAGATCTCGGGTAGGGGGTCCCGAACTGTGCGTCTAAGGCAGATGGTAACAGGGGGCAGGGGACACAATGTTTACCCAGGTTCAGGCCCTCTTGATGGAGGTAATACCCTACTTCCTGCTTGATTGATCTTGATGATATGAGTATTACAAGAGTTGATCTACCACAAGATCGTAGCGGCTAAACCCTAGAAGCTAGCCTATGATTATGATTATTGTTGTCCTGCGGACTAAACCCTCCGGTTTATATAGACACCGGAGGGGGCTAGGGTTACACAGAGTCGGTTACAAGGGAGGAGATCTACATATCCGAATTGCCAAGCTTGCCTTCCACGCAAAGGAGAGTCCCACCCAAACACGGGACGAAGTCTTCAATCTTGTATATTCACAATCCAACAGTTCGGCCGAAGGATATAGTCCGGCTGTTCGAGGACCCCCTAATCCAGGACTCCCTCACCAGGCATTATAAGAAAAGAACAGGACATGTTTAAAACAGCCTTGTTTCACTTACGGTTTGGCCTGAGGCTTGTCCTCGTCATGAGACTGCGCTTCGACGTCCTCCAAGCCCGAGTCACCCACCTGAGGCATCTTGCCTCGCTTAGGAGCCTGCTTCTCCCAATCTTCGGAGGCGGCCCTTTTCTTCCTAGGAGGGAAGGAGACAGTGCCCCCTTCACTTTTGTCTTCGGATGAGGGGATTTTGATTCCTCCGGACAGAAAGTCCGATGTACCCTTGGAATAGGGGCCATCTTTGGTCCTCTCACTCGCCGCCTCGCCCTCCTTCACAGGCATCTGGTATGGTGCTGGGGCCAGCATCCTTGTTAGAACAGGATTCGCTGGGCCCTCGGGCAGAGGGGTCGAACACATAATTAGTTCCGCCTTCTTTATCCAGCCCTGGAAGAAGATAGCTTGCTCAATACCATATTACGGTATGCATAATTACAAAGTGTTCGGGAGCCAAGTGCTTACTGGGGTATCTGGACGGTTGCAGTTAAGGCCAGCGTCCTCGGTAGTGTCCGACCAATGTTTCCGCTTCCCGAAAAATAACTTCCACATCCCTTCATGTGTGGTGTCGAAGAAGTGTTGGAGGGTTCGTGGTCCTTCTGGATTAAACTCCCACATGCGGCGAGACCGGCGCTGGCATGGCAAGATTTGGCGAACTAACATCACTTGGATCACGTTGACACGATCGATGTCTCTCTCGAGGAGGGTTCGGATGCGGCTCTGTAAAGTCTGCACTTCATCAACTGATCCCCAGTCCAGCCCCTTGTTGACCCATGATGCAAGCTGTAATGGTGGGCCATGATGGAATGTGGGTGCAGCTACCCACTTAGTGCTGCGGGGCTCCGTAACATAAAACCACTCTCGCTGCTAGTGATTGGAAGTTTCGGTAAAAGGACCTTTTGGCCAAGGAGTGCTGGTTAGTTGGCTGATCATAGCACCGCCGCACTCCACCTGTTCCCCGTCGACTACCTTTGGCTTCACACTAAAGGTCTTGAGCCATAAGCCGAAGTGTGGGGGGATTCGGAGGAAGGCCTCGCATGTAATGATAAATGCCGAGATGTGGAGGATAGAGTCCGGGGCTAGGTCATGAAAATCTAGTCCATAATAAAACATTAGCCCCCGGATGAAGGGGTGAAGAGCGAACCCTAGCCCCCGGAGGAAGTGGGAGATGAGTGCGACCCTCTCGCTAGATCTGGGGGTCGGAATAACCTGTCCTTGAGCAGGAAGCCTGTGGTGGAACTCCGCGGTCAAATATCTGGCTGCCCGAAGCTTTGCGATATCCTCCTCTGTAATGGAGGAAGCCACCCATCGGCCTTGAGAGCTGGGTCCGGACATGATGGGGAGGCTTGAAATAATGAAGTCAAACCCTGGGTGCTAGAGCTTGAGGTTGGGAAGGCTGAGGAGAGGTTTGGCATAAAAGGACGGCCCTTGGTTCCTTTATAAAGGCCGCGAGTATTGACCACCTCCTCCTAAGCCTAAGAACCTGCCTATTCCTAAGGAATCTTTCCCGCAGGACAGTTGGGTTACCCACGCTCGTATTGATGAAAATCCCGCAATTAGGGGACATGATCTCTGCTTCGACAAGACGTGTCAATAAAAACCACGCCCCGAAACATGGAACGACAGGACGGGAAATGGTTCGAAATAATGACCGAGAAGCATGACGTCACATTACTAAAGTTGTCAGCAGATTGGATTTGTGGAATACTATACTCTCTATGGCTGTGTGTTGCAGATCCGGACACGTTTGTTTCATCCGAAGATTGTTTTGGAGTTCGGAAGGAGGAGCCCGCCTTGCAATGCCGAAGACAGATCTATGCACTGGATACTTGGTCATTGAAGCCAGGTTCAGGGGCTACTAAGGGAGTCCTGGACTAAGGGGTCCTCGGGCGTCCGGCCTGTTAGCCATGGGCCGGACTGATGGGCTATGAAGATACGAAGACCGAAGACTGCACCTGTGTCCGGATGGGACTCTCCTTGGCGTGGAAGGCAAGCTTGGCGACCGGATATGTAGATTCCCTTCTTTGTAACCGACCTTGTGTAACCCTCGATCCTTCCGGTGTCTATATAAACCGGAGGACCTAGTTCGGATAGAGGAGATTCATTATCATAGCCATACAAGCTAGACCTCTAGGGTTTAGCCATTACGATCTCGAGGTAGATCAACTCTTGTAATACTCATATTCATCAATATCAATCAAGCAGGACATAGGGTATTACCTCCATAGAGAGGGCCCGAACCTGGTAAACATCGTGTCCCTTGTCTCCTGTTACCATCGACCTTAGATGCATAGTTCGGGACCCCCTACCCGAGATCCGCCGGTTTTGACACCGACACTAGCCCTCTGCTCTTCGAGCCGCCGCTGCCACCGTCGCCACCCCTAGCAGCCTCCCTGGAGACAGGCGAAAGGAGGCGCCACACCATCGCCAGGAGGTACCCCTGAAAGTGCGTTATATCGACTAGGGGGGGTGAATTGGCGATTTTTATGAAATTCTTCACTGAGGAATTTGCCGGTGAGGAAATTCCTTAGTGAAGAACTACTAGCAGCGGAATAAGTACTCAAACGTAAACATAACAGAATACAAGCATAGTCATCATGATGAAATGAAGACAGGCACAGAGTACGGGAAGCGTGAGCACAGGATAACACAGGATGAAGACAAACAGACTGAAGAAATTGAACTGAGGAAATTGAGAAAGTCTTCAGTCAAAGTCTTCAAACACAGATATGAACAAGCACACAACACAGTTATGAGGAAATGAATGAGTTGAGGAAAAAACAGTAAGCTTGGTGAAGACAATGATTTGGTAGACCAGTTCCAACTGCTGTCTCAGTTGTACGTCTCGTTGGAGTGGCTGAGTATTTAAACTCGAGGACACATAGTCCCGGACACCCAGTCCTGAACACGCAGCTCAGGACACCCAGTCCTCACCATATTCTCCTTGAGCTAAGGTCACACAGACCTTGCCCAATCACTCGTGGTAAGTCTTCAGGCGACTTCCAAACCTTCACAAACTTGGTCACTCGGCGATCCACAATTCCTCTTGGATGCTCTAGACCATGACGCCTAACCGTCTGGAAGAAGCACAATCTTCAAAGGTAACAAGCGTCGGATCCACGCAGGATCAATCTCTTCAGTGATGCTCAATCACTTGTGGTTTGTAGGTGTTTGGGTTTTGGGTTTTTCCTCACTCGATGATTTTTGCTCAAAGTCCTCAGAGGATGGGTTGCTCTCAAATGACAAGTGTCAGTTTCTTTCGGAGCAGCCAACCAGCTAGTGGTTGTAGGGGGCGGCTATTTATAGCCTAGGGAGCAGCCCGACATGATAAGACATAAATGCCCTTCAATGATATGACCATTAGGTGGATAGATATTTTGGGACAGCTGGCGCATAGCACAGCAACGGTCGGAATTTTGAGTAGCAAAATCCTCAGGGCTATCATGTTCCTCACTGTGTAGGAAATCCACACTGGCGAATTCCTAACTCCTCAGTCAGAACAAATTCCTCAGAGACCAGAAGAACTTCATCTCTATCGCTGAAGAATATGACTGGACTGTATGAGATTTCCAATGGCTTCACTCGAAGGGATTGGTAGGTGTAGGATTTTGAGTTGAGCATCACATGGAAATTTTTCCTTAGTATTTCCTCGACCCCCTTTAACAGTACGGTGTTTCCTATGACTCAAGAAAGAGAAAAATGAAACTACGAAAACAAAAGTCTTCACGCTTCATGTTCCTTGAATGAATACCAAGTCTTCAAGGTCACACCAATTTCTTCACTTTCAAAGTCTTCAGAAAGTCTTCAGAAATCCAAAGTCTTCAGTCGAAGAACTTCATTTTTAGGGGTCGACTTTCTCTGTAAATATCAAACTCCTCAGAGACTTATAGACCTGTGTACACTCACAAACGCATTAGTCCCTTAACCTATAAGTCTTCAATACACCAAAATCACTAAGGGGCACTAAATGCACTTACAACCCCTAGGCCCTGGCCTTCCCCATCGCAATATCTTGTCCATTGCGATCGATAAACCCAGGTAACCACTCCCACACAGACCCTTCTACATCATGAACCCATGTTAAGATGAAAAAAATCATGATCTCTTCCACTTTGCAGGGCCTACCCTCTGCCTTCCCCCGACACGCTGGCACTGGAGCCATGGCCCTTCTCCATGTCATGAGATTCGAGGAGGTCAAGGCTGCCACAAGGTCGTCATCATGGTCGGATCCTCCTCCTCTTCCGCCGCTGCCATGGCTCGAGTTCTACTAGTAGTCAAGATAGATAGGAGCTGACCACTCATAATAGGAATTTGGTTTTTGGATACCACTAGAACTCTCACACACTCAACATGATGATAAAACTGAGAGTAAACCAGAAGGTTGCTTCTCTACCATTCTTTATGTTCATTATGTTTGATGAAGCTCAACACCTCTGTGTGTCAAGTCTGACATGTTAGGTTTATAATTATAGAATATCTTTTGAATTTCTCAAAGAGATCGAGTATCAAACAAGTTGATGCAGAAGAAGAGATAAAGCCAATCCACCTTTGCATCCACGTTGCAATACTGAGCTACATGCGAATTATGGTGGCGCTGCTGTGGAATTAGGCTTAATGCAAGAATCCGCCGTTGTTTGTTGTGAAGCATCTCTAGACCAGGCTAAGAATGTCAAGTAAGGTGAATGAAGTGCGGTATATTGGTATTATTGTCCATCAGAGTTCCATTGTTATTCACCAGATAAATAAGAGCTTAAACATCAGGAGTATTGCTTAAAGCAAGTACTTCTGTTTTTTTCAAGTCTTCTAATCATATTGAAGCTATTGACCTAACCTTATTTTGTTTAGATTTGTTTCAGAATTATCTGATTCTTTCTGTTTCATGGATTTGGTCCTTATTTTGTAATGCGTTTTGTGTATTTGAAATATGACAATTTATTGTTTAGTTAGGAGTACTTTATTTAAATAACGAGGAGAGAAAATGTGTTTATGGATGGTCACAAGTTATTTTTAATAGCAGCAACAACACATAGGCCGTACGTGTACATGTGTCCTTACTGTATGGAATGAGGAGAAAAACTAGCAATCATGAATGATCATTAGTGATTTTAATAGCACAAACAAAATACGGGTCATGCTTGTACGTGTTACCATTCTATATGTAATGAAAATGCAATGTCCTATAATAGTTTGAACAACAACAGAGTTGATTGGTTATAATTCTTGAAATACTAAATCATCTCTGCTCCTACAGCTAAGTGTTCAAGCGCAATTTATTTTATTTATAGCCAAATTCTCTCTATTATTGTGTTGAACTTTTTAGGGAAGGCGACCAAAAGGAGCTCATGGCAGCCATGTCATGCTTGCTCGCCAACATCACCGGTGGTGCCGTAGCTGTGCAAGATTATTGTGGGTTGCAGTGCACGGGAGCTGAGGATGTTTGATTGCTAGGCCGAAGGCGAAGGAGCCAGATCTTGGTGTGTATGTGTGATTTTTTTTCTCTCCCTTTGCAACAAACATGCATGTTTGCTTGGGAGACACATACTAGGTGACTGGCAGAGAAAAGGAGCGATTCAATGGTATAAAGAAGTCTACTATGTGATGAGGACATCAATACCATTGTTACACCCACAGCCCCTGCTGCTATACATACTGGACCAATTACTAGAGCTAACGCACGCCAATTGAATTATCAGGTACTTTCGTTTCTTGGTAACGGTTCTAATGTTCATGAGAATATGATGCTGCCTAAATTGGATACATTTGTCTTGCTTACAAATGAAGGGCCTAGCTTGGACAAGAAAGATGAACCTTGGAACAAGTTCAAGCGTGGAGATGATGGCATGCGCAAGGGGATCCAGAACGGAGTTACAAGTGATGATTTCAGGACTTTGAAGCCACCATAAGGAGTGCATGAAGCCTTGGATGAAATATACAAGATGCCACTTCATAAATTTCGTCCATAGGCTATTTTAGGTGCTGCGTCACCTTATTATTGGGCCAGGCCCATGTATTTTCAAAATACTTAAGTATAGGCTGTTTTAGAGTCCGTATGTGTGGGGAAACAAGAGTTAGGGTTGGTTTCGGACCCCTCCTCCAAGGGCCACGAAATTCCCCCCTCTTCCTCCATATATACAGCCCTTAGGGCGTCGTTTAGACTTTGGGTTTTGTTTAGATTAAAAGTTCGCCATAGCTGCAACTTCGCGTACTTCGTTTGTGTCCAATGACCAAACCAAGACGTCACAGAACCCCACCTTGATCAATAAAGCTTTCATCTTATATTCGCAATATCCAGATTGCAATCTCAGTTTCTTGCTTGTTCTTCGTTTGCTCGCAGGAAACAGGCCCTCGTGGTCAGGATCGTGCTCCGGCGTGGTCAGTAACCCCTCGGAGTTGGTTTAGCGATTGCTAAGGCGCGACGTCCTCGCACGTTCGTATTCGGATGATGAGGACATCAATATCATTGTTACACCCACGGCCCCTGCTGCTATACATACTGGACCAATTACTAGAGCTCGCGCACGCCAATTGAATTATCAGGTACTTTCGTTTCTTGGTAACGATTCTAATGTTCATGAGAATATGATGCTGCCTAAATTGGATACATTTGTTTTGCTTACAAATGAAGGGCCTAGCTTGGATAAGAAAGATGAACCTTGGAGCAAGTTCAATCATGGAGATGATGGCATGCGCAAGGGGAACAAGAACGGAGTTACAAGTGATGATTCCAGGACTCTGAAGCCACCATAATGAGTGCATGAAGCATGGGACGAAATATACAAGATGCCACTTCATAAATTTCGTCCAGATGCTATTTTAGGTGCTGCGACACCTTATTATTGGGCCAGGCCCATGTATTTTCGAAATACTTAAGTATAGGCTGTTTTTAGAGTCCGTATGTGTGGGGAAACAAGAGTTAGGGTTGGTTTCGGACCCCTCCGCCAAGGGCCACGAAATTCCCCCCTCTTCCTCCATATATACAGCCCTTAGGGCGTCGTTTAGACTTTGGGTTTTGTTTAGATTAAAAGTTTGCCATAGCTGCAACTTCGCGTACTTCGTTTGTGTCCAACGACCAGACCAAGACGTCACAGAACCCCACCTTGATCAATAAAGCTTTCATCTTATATTCGCAATATCTAGATTGCAATCTCAATTTCTTGCTTGTTCTTCGTTTGCTCGCAGGAAACAGACCCTCGTGGTCAGGTTGATCGTGCTCCGGCATGGTCAATAACCCCTCGGAAGTTGGTTTAGCGATTGCTAAGGCGCGACGTCTTGCACGTTCGTAGTCGGATCGTCAAGGTCGACTCCCACAGAAACGATAGCCACCATCTCATCGAAACATCGGGACACCTTTGCCTCTATCAAGTGGTATCAGATTTCTAGGTTGCTCGGTGAGATTTTTTAGAGTTTTTCGTAGTTTAGATCGAGTATATTCTTCGTACCTATAGTCCATGAAAAAGCCAAAAAAAATTAGGGTTAGTTCATCCTATCCGAACCAATCTGAGTCTTTGCATAATCTTTTATGTATTTGCTTTGTTGAATTTGCGGTTGCATCGTCGTGCCAAGTTGTTGGTCTTAGCGTCTAGTCCTTTAGAGTTTCGAGTTCTGTTCACAGGTTGTCACGTCGCCACTGCCATATATCACCACCGCATCATCATCATCGATGCTGCCATATACCACCACCACACCAACTTCATCGTCGCTGCCATATTCATCACCACATATTCACCATCAATCCGAGTCCATATACGCCACCACATATCCGCCGCCATCACTCCAATCCGAGTCCACCTGCAACATATATCTGCCACCAGTCCGATTTCCACCAGATTCATCGCCGCCACCAGTCTGAGATTCCACCAGATTCATCTCCGCCACCAGTCCTAGTCTGAGTCTAGTAATTGTTGCATTGTTTTCGATTTCCGGATCACGCGATACTTCGAGTCGTGACAGAATAGGACTCCTGAGATTCCGAGCTACCCGCAGAAGAAAAATAGTTCCAAACTCAAAAAAAACCAAGTTTGGAAAATTCTGGCTAGGCAGTTTTTAGACCATTTGTAGACTTTTTTGAAAAACATTTGTTGCGGAGGAAAAAAAAGTGCAAAAAAAAGTGAAAAAAGGAAAAAAAATCAGAGCGTGCTCCTCCCGTGTTTACGTGCAGCGCCGTGATTTTGTTAGTGTTCTAGGCTCACGTCTCTAGCACGGTCTAGCCTAGGACCAGCACAGTACCGTCGTTGAGCGTTTATTCAACTTTGCATCTCTGAATTGATTATTGCTGACCCTTTTTGCTACTATATTATAAGCCTTCCAAGCTCCACATACATCTACTCGTGCGTTTGACTCTCCCTTGTAATCGCTTTATCCAAGCTTTGAGAGTTTTGACTATGACGGTTGCTGATCACCGCCTGCTGCTGGGTAAGAACTGGTAAGAATCTGTGATTTGCTTAACGGATTTGTGACATCCACCACCACCTCTTGTTAGTAGTCTGTAGCATCATATTCTTGTGTGTTTCTATTGCTGCTAACCATGGCAGGATCACAAGCCGACGAGACTGACTGGGAGAACCTGACGAATAAGGAGTTGCATGATAAATTTCAGCAAATGATGAGTGGACAGGTGCAAAATGTGCTAAACAGATTTGATGAGGCCATGGAGAAGATAGATGGCATGGAGAAGACGTTCGAAACAAAGCTCGATAACAAGTTTAATGAATTGCTCGCGCGTCTTCCACCACCACCACCGGCTGACCCTAACGCACCTCTCCAACAATAACAACAACAACAACAACAACAACAACAACAACAACGCTTTCCAAATCAAGTGGGACGAGCACATCGCGTTCCCATTGACCCTAGGCAAACTTCTGGTGCCGCTGTTGATGCTTCTGCCGCTCCTGCTGCTACTGCAGAGGTGGAGGATCATTACGAGGATGAGGTTGACCAAAATCAGAACTACGTGCCACCACCAGCACCACCACCACCAGGTCGTCCTCATGCATATCATTGCAACGGTAGGGATGCACCACCACCTGAGGTACATGACCATCTTCCTAAACTAAAATTGAATATTCCACCATTTGAGGGTAGATATGTTCCTGATATATATCTTACTTGGGAGTTAGAAACTGAACAACGATTTACATGTTTACAATATCCTAAGGAGAGACGTGTTCCTGTTGCCGTTTGTGCTTTCACTAGCTTTGCATGTGTTTGGTGGTCTGAACATTGTAGATTATATCCTATTCCAGCTACTTGGACTGCTTTGAAAACTGCTATGCATACTCGTTGGGTTCCACCATATTATCAACATGAATTACTTCAAAAATTGCAGCGCTTAAGACAAGGAAAAAATTCTGTAGAAGAATATTATCAGGAATTACAAACTGGCATGATTCGGCATGTGCATGATTCAGGAGGATACCGACACTCTCCTGGGTTTTGTAAGTATTGCAAAGCAAAGGGAACATCACATGATAACCAAAGGTTCACTCGAATGTCATCCATGTAATCACAGGGATCGATATTGAGGTCCACGATTCTGCTATCGATCATTGAATGAAGTGGTTTCATTCATGTCTTTGATTTACCAAACCTACGGGGTCACAAGCTTAAGGTAATCATGATCTGATGAGTGTTAATAGGACATGAGTATCAAGGTTTTATTTGTAGAATTTTTTCATTAATCACTACTGCAGGATGCTGCTAACGTGACACTACGATCAGAGACCCTTTGACAAAACTGTGTGCGATGCATTAATCACAAACGAGGATGTAAAAAACCCGTCAAAAAAGGTGCAAAACATTTACGATGAAGGAGACATCAAACACGGTTCAGATTTTAGTTACGTGTGCGATGCGGGGCCTACAGTTGATCCTACGAACTGTTTGCGATTAGATAGAGCAACAGAAACGGGCAGCCGTATCAGTGTGTGTGCGGTATACAACATACAATTCGCTCCGATGAACTGTTTGCTATTAGAGAATGCAACAGAAACAGTCAACCAGATCAAGGTGTGTGTGATATACAACATACGGTTCACTCGGACGAACTATTTTCGATTAGGGAAGAGAACAAAAATGGTTCAACTTAATAAGAGGTGTGTGATATGCAGCATACAGTTCACATAGATGAACTGTTTGCGATGAGCCAAAAGAACATAAATGATTCGTGTAAACAAGATGTGTGTGATACACAGCAAACATCCCACTCAGATGAACTGTTTGCGATGAGAAATTATAACACAGACGGTTACTATAGTTAATTCGCGTGCGATTCTATTTGTACAAAAACTATGAAAAGTGCAAACTAGTTTCTTGCGGTGACTAGGAGTATCGCACACGATGCGTCTGCGAGTACTCATGTGCGATGATTAGTAAGTTACACATATGTTTTCTTATGTTAACACGTGTGTGATAAATAACACGTGGCACCGCATACGGTATTCGGGTTGTGTGTGTGCTCCACTCAGTCTTCCCGCGCCCCAGCGAATGCTTCCCGTGCTCCACATGGGTGAATTATAAAATCCACGCCTCTTCCCTTATCGGTTTCTCACCACCAGCTAATGGCTTGCTGCATATAACCCAGGCGGCAACGCATCGTCGCGACACTCTATGCAGATCTAGTCCTCACCCATCTACCATTAGTTATTCCAAGCATGCCAGTCAACGATCGAAGCTAAAAACATGAGATAATACTATGATATTTTATCTTCACACTTATTGGCGCTTATTTTTTGGTGTTATATTTTATCACACTACTTTCTAGTTGCTTCCTAGCTTTTCTTCAAGAACAAATATTAAATTGTGAATTCATTTGAGACCTTGCCATCTTATAATGAAGAATCTATAAGAGATTGTTCAGTTGATGTGTCTTCTCACACTTACATTGTGGGGTTTAGACTGTTTTAGGTGAAATTGTGAAGGGGTTGTGATATGGTTGATAACATTCAAATATGGAATTTTGATAACTCATTTATGTGCATGAGACCAGTAGATGGTAGGATGCCTTGGATGTTGATTCGGTAATGCCTGAAAAGAGTCTTCGGAAATGTATAGCTATTATATCCGAGTGGTAACTCGGATAGATGTCGGTGATGTATTTAATCTCGGTACATTGTAGGAGATCTCATTAAAATTTAAACTCGCGGAGTTTAAGGAATGTATCCAAATCATTGCACATATATGTGGATTGAAAATTCAAGCTTTAAAGTATTCAAAATTTGAATTCTGACAAGATGTGCATTGCACGTGCACACTTACTAGTGTTTAAGAGCAACTCCAATACGCCGACCCAAACAGACGACACTTTTGTCTGCTTTTTGTCTGTTTGGGTTAGCCGCCCGCTCGTCGTTCGCCTTGTTTGAGATTTGGGTCGGCAGTGCGTCCAACGCGCTGAACCATATTTGCCAGCGTGACCGGCTAGCCGCCTTTTTTTGACAAATAGCACAGATTTTTTCATTATTTCACACACAAATTATGCATTTTCACAATCAAAACATATAGTCCACAACTAAATAAATAACATAGTTTCAAGCAAATAAATAGCATAGTCTTACAAGCCGAATAAAAATAAAATAGTCTAACATAGTTTTGTAAGCCGAATAAAAAAGATACATCTATTGGTTGTCAACATGAGCCCACATATGATCAACCAAATCATTTTGCAGTTGCATGTGGGTTTCCCAATCACGCATGTCATGATGAAATTGGGTGAACTGTTCAAACGTTGCCGCTCCTCCATGCTCAGGCACAACATTCTCACCCTAAAACTGAAACCCTTGATCGTAGAGATGTTTCGGGCACTCATCTTCTATGATCATATTGTGCATGATCACACAAACAATCATCACCTTTCATAGCTTCTTTGTGCTCCAAGTCCTAGCAGGATACCGAACGATGCCCCATCGAGGTTGCAAAACATTAAAGGCACGCTCGACGTCCTTCCTAGCACTCTCTTACTCTTGGGTGAATCTGAGGACAATCCCCAACCCTGTTGAAGAGAAGAGGAAAAGAGGACAATCCCCAACCCTGTCGGAAAGAAGAGGAAAAGATTCGCCCAAGAGCAAGAGAGTGCTAGGAAGGACGTCGAGCGTGCCTTTGGTGTTTTGCAATCTCGATGGGACATCGTTCGGTATCCTGTTAGGACTTGGAGCACGAAGAAGCTGTGGGAGGTGATGACTGCTTGTGTGATCATAACAATATGATCATAGAAGATGAGCGCCCGAAACGTCTCTACGATCAAGGGTTTCAGTTTCAAGGTGAGAATGTTGTGCCTGAGCATGGAGGAGCAACAACGTTTAAATAGTTCACCTAATTTCATCATGACATGCATGATTGAAAAACTCACATGCAACTGCAAAATGATTTGGTTGAACATATGTGGACTCATGTTGGCAATCAATAGATATATCCTTTTTATTCGACTTACAAAACTATATCAGACTATTTTATTTCTATTTGGCTTGTAAGACTATGCTATTTATTTGCTTGAAACTATGTTATTTATTTAGTTGTGGACTATATGTTTGATTGTGAAAATACATAATTTGTGTGTGAAATAATGAAAATTTTGTGCTATTTGCTACAAAAGGGCGGGCAGCCGACACGGTAAATATGAATCGACGCATTGGACGCACTGTTGACCTAAATCTCAAACAAAACGGACACCGAGCGCGCGGACAAAATCAAATAAAAGCGTCGTTCGTTTTGGATCGGTGCGTTGAAGTTGCTCTCAATAAAAAAATTAAATAGCACCTCTCCTTTCTCCGTCCGTCTACCTCTTCCAAATCCCCACCCCGCCCCACTTTTCCGCACTCCACCCAGCGTCCGGATCCCATCTCACCTAGCGGCGCTCATGTGACACTCCGGCTCGCGCTCTCGCTCACGCTCAGGCTCACGCTCTGCAACCCACCGTCCACGCGGCTGTTCCAACTGGAGCTTGGGCGTATCTAATTAAGCCACCGGGTTGGAATCGGGGGCGATGGGGCAGGAGGGGATGGGCTACAGCAGCGGAAAGGCCGGCGGCGGTGGGGGAGGGGCCCTGCCGATGACGGCGGCGCGGGCGCGTGGGGCGTCGCCGCTCAGCACCCACCATCGGTCGCGGAAGATCAGCCGCACCTTCAACAACGTCAAGATCACCGTGCTCTGCGGCCTCGTCACCATCCTCGTCCTCCGGGGTACCATTGGGCTCAACCTCTCCCTTCCGTCCCAACCCTCCGACGCCGATGCCCTCGCAGGCGCCAAGGCCGTTGAGGACATCGACCGCATCCTCCGCGAGATCCGCTCCGACTCCGACCCCTCCGACCCCACCGACAGCGACCTCGACTCCTCCAGCGTCCTTTCCAATGCCACCGCACTCAACTCCTCGGAAGCCGCCGCCGCCTATGCCGCCGCCGTGGGCAACCACGCGCTCGGTCCCAACGTCTCTGGCTGGGACGAGCAGCGCCGACGGTGGCTCGCGCAGAACAAGGGCTTCCCAGCCACTGTCCCCGGCGGCAAGCCCAGGATCCTGCTTGTCACGGGGTCGCAACCAGGCCCCTGTGACAACCCGCTTGGCGACCACTACCTGCTCAAGAGCACCAAAAACAAGATCGACTACTGCCGCTTCCACGACATTGAGATTGTTCACAACCTTGCGCACCTCGACAACGAGCTCGCTGGTTACTGGGCCAAGCTACCGCTGCTACGCCGACTTATGCTCTCCCACCCGGAGGTCGAGTGGATCTGGTGGATGGACAGTGACGCCCTATTCACCGACATGGCCTTTGAGCTGCCCCTCTCGCGCTATGACAACCATAACCTCATCATTCACGGTTATCATGATCTCCTCTTTGAGAAGCACTCTTGGATCGCGCTCAACACCGGCAGCTTCCTCTTCCGGAACTGCCAGTGGTCACTCGATCTTCTCGCTGCGTGGGCTCCTATGGGGCCCAAGGGCTTCATCCGCGAGGAAGCCGGGAAGATACTCACCGCATACCTGAAGGGCCGTCCAGCATTCGAGGCTGACGACCAGTCTGCGTTGATATACCTCTTGCTCTCGCAGAAGGAGAAGTGGATGGACAAGGTGTATATAGAGAATTCATACTACTTGCACGGTTTCTGGGCTGGGCTGGTGGACAAGTACGAGGAGATGATGGAGAACCACCATCCAGGGCTTGGGGATGAGCGGTGGCCATTCGTGACACACTTTGTCGGGTGCAAGCCATGCGGAAGCTATGGTGATTACCCAGTAGACCGGTGTCTCAAGAGTATGGAGCGGGCATTTAATTTTGCCGATAACCAGGTGCTGCGCCTGTATGGTTTCGCACACAAGGGGCTGGAAAGCCCTAAGATCAAAAGGATCAGGAGTCAGACCACAAAGCCTATTAACGACAAGGAGAACCTTGATGTGAAGGCCAAGATGTCGACCACTTCTTGAAGCTACTGAAGATAAGGCAATAGCATAGGCTCTCTTCAAGGTCAGCATTTTGTCACTTGGTTGTTGTTTTAGTTTCTACTATTTTTTGCTTATGTTTTTTTTTCTTGTTATGTGTAACAGTTAAGATTGCACATGTTATGTTTATCATGAACTTAAATGTGGTAGGAGCTCAAATCAGATGGAAATATCTCAGTTTTGTACTCAATTTCATTTCAGTGCTACTTTCTTGCGGGACAAGTACCCCTAATGTGGTTTTGGTATCTTGTAGTGATTTGTGTTCTATGTAGAGTTGAAGTACAGTTTTGAAGCAAAGCTAATTGCTTAGCTAATTTAGAACATTTGGCCCTATAGGCTATAATAGTGCTATGTTAACTGGAAATATTTAGCCCTATAATAAGATCCCGCGGGGCATATGTGCCAATGGAGGTCCTCATGCTCCAAACTTTGTTACTCCCTCTTATCCATATTAATTGTCGTTGATTTTGTACTAAATCAGCGACAATTAATATGGACGGAGGGAGTAGTTCATTTCGTATGTCTTGTTCGATGGTGGTATTTACCGGATTGCCATCTTTAGTGCCTAGATATGTTAGTCCAAAAATGTTTCATGGAACCATTGAAGAAAATATGCGATCTGAGCATATCACAAGTGGCTAGATTCCTTGTGATAGAATCTGTCCACCTAGGTTACAGTCCTAAACTTGGCATGGGTGTTTCCATTTTTTAGCGGTATGGTGTACCTGTTAAGTACGATGTGTCCATGGTCACTTCGTCAATCTAAAGATTTCCATTTGGAGTTCATTTTTCAAAGAAAAAACTACTAGTATTTAAGAGAAGATAGTATCTCACCCACTTGTAATGAATTACATTACATATTTTAAATAATGGTAATAGTAGAAGATAAGGAAAAGATGGCCCTTATTTACAACAATTCAAGCTGCTTACAGAGGTGTTTCGTTAAATAATCCAATTTTTGTGGAAGCATCAGTGCTTATATCATAGTGCTGGGGACAATCCGTATTTTGTGGAAACACCAGTGCTTATATCTATAGCTGGGGTGTGTAGTTAAGCATCTGCTCTCTACAAATAAGTGCTGGTGCCTAAGGTAAAGCCGGTTTATTTTTCTAGACACTTTTGCTCCCCACAAATAAGCACCGATGCTTAAGGTAAAGTCTGTTTATTTTTCTAAACATCTTGCATTGTACATGATCTTGGTTGCGGACTTGGTTTAGTTCAAAGTCCGTTAGTCTTGGCTATTGAGTTGGGTTGGAGTCCGTCTTTGGAATTGTATGCATTTGACATTCGAAGTTATCCTCAGTGAACTATGTATACACTTGTTTTCAGATTGATTTTATTGAAATCTATATTGTGAATGAACTACGTATCACATGTTTTCAGATTGCTTTTATTGAAATCTGTGATATAGTTGTGAAGCATATTTTTGCAGCTTCAGATATTATATGAACAGAAGCAATACTATTCTGCATATATGCAGACGCAACTTGTCCATCAGAGAGCTGATGCCGTTTTAAGATCAATGAGCATTCCCCAAACACGTATTCCTATTCTTTCGAGAATAACTTTGTACTTATGCAACCGTCCATGCTCTGTTTTTTTCCATGGATGCAAGAGAACAGTGTTAGAAATTTAAGGTTTGTGGTCTATTCTATTCCTCTGCGTTTATTGGTCCCGCTAACATTCGCAAATTCACATATACTAGTTGATACCCCGCGCGTTGCTGCGGGACTTTGTGCTTTGAATGAGCAGATTCAAAGATATACTGTAGCTATGTGAATGAATGGAAAATACAGCTAGAATGTTGAACACTGCATTTACATTTTAAATGTTGATTTTGGAGATCGAATGGAATATTGATATTTACATTTGAAATGTTGAACAAATATATGTCTCCTCATAATTCACTCTGTCCGAGAACAAATATACTCCTATATTCGTCTTTTTGTGAAAATCATGTATCATGGTAAGTGGTAACCCAGCAGTATCGCTTATAAGACCAGTAAAGATGTATGGAGATAAGAGAGAAAATATGTTGATTAATGTCACAAAGCAAATTTACAATTGCCAGCCAGACAATATCCCCACCATGGTTATGTAATCAAAAATTTTAGCATGGTGTTTAAGGCACTTATAGTTTCCCTATGTACTATATAATCAATAACTGAACCAAGACGTGTAGTCTTTAAATTACTATGAAAACTTCGATCTTGACTTAAAATTGACTACCGCTGTAGATGATCCTAGAAATGAACTGAACGAAGTAGTTTTACCAAACTATTTATCAAAAAGGTACTACTTGTCAAGGACCAAATATCAAGAGATCCAACATTTCCAATAGCTAGAATAATCAAGAGAGGAAACATCGCTAAGTAAATAGGCAAAAGAGCTTATGAAAAACCTTCCTGTAAGCGGAAAGCAACGACGTATGATGCGATGGTGGCATGGTGGCATCCCCCGGAACTCACCAGGTGCTTCACATCCCACTTTTTATCTTTGTATCACTGCCTACACACATCCCTCGACGGAAAGCTCAGGTCCAGCCGGCGGCAGATGCTGATGTATCGCAGGTGAGGCGTAAGAGAGACGTACCATGTGATGAAGATCTTGATGGACTGGACGATTCCAAGCAGGGTTAGGTAGGAGAAGGCGGGCGATGCCACGGGCGGTTCAATGTTCGAAGATTTTTTATGCAACATGTTAGAATAAAATCCGAAGCATACCGTTGATCATTCGAGGACCAAGCAATCACACAAGCATGACACCAAGATTTGTTAACGAGGTTCACCGATATGGCTACATCCTCGGGGTCTGACTATGGGCGCTCCTCCCCATGACACCGCTATGATATCGCACCCGGTCGTCCTGGACACCGGCACATGCCGCCGGCTTCCCCTGCGTTCCCGTGCTATTATGTTGGCATAGGTTACATCGTGTGTCTACCCCCGCTATATATGAGAGGCCTAGGATACAAGTGTCCTATTAGGACACGACTCCACATCCTATATAAACACAATACAACTCCTAGTCCAACTGTAACCTACCTTGTACACAATATTCGACACAACTCTAACAAACTCCACCTTGGCGAATATTCTCCACCATCTTGAATTCGTCAATGTGTCAAACTTCCATGTACATTGGACTTGAGCTTATCCCATGAGTATCGCTGCTACTCCAAAGACTCCATGTGACTCCATCTGCAACTTGTAGTCCCTCATTTTCTTGACCACAGTCAACACTCGAGCAAAATTAAGTTCCTCTTTACTCTAGTATGTGCTCCCAACTTTCAGAGTATCCGTCAACATTATCACACACTGATCATTGACCTGCATGAAAGTGAACAACTCACATATTGGGTGTCACACATAAGAGTTACCTAAATTTAACATCGCCGCTCTTCCTTGACCATCTGTCTGAAACTTGAAGGAATTTCACCATTGCTTGTAGTCATCCCGAGTCAATTCGCAGTTGTCTCACCACATGTATGACCACCAGAGCCCTGACCCGTCTCCATGTCCGTGCGTACCGCACGCCTCGTCGCTATTACCGCGTCGAGCCTCCGCTGTCCCGGTCGAGTCTCAAGGGTCGCGAAACCACACCACTCAACCCCCACTGCAGAGTACCATCGATCATCACAGACCTATGACGAGTTTCACGCCTCCATCAGACCACTGGGCTCTAGTCTAAATTACGTGTCACTCGCTTTTTCCCAGCTGAATAGGCTTCGATTCTCTGGATCCTTACACCGTAGCCCCTCAATCCAGCTCCACCTTCAACATGACTCCATGGTAGATGATCAGTCCACCCTCGCGCCCCGTCGGTTCCAAACTCCATGTGTACATCACCTTGAATCAACCCCGCGCCATAGTCTTGTCGAAGCCACACAAGCCATCGGGTCTGCGCCACGTGTTTCCACGCCCAGAAGTCGGTCACCATCAGCATCACGCTCCTATGTCGTCATCGCCGATCCCACCACCGTCTTCTATACCAACCGACTTGCGTCAATCCGTCAGACTGTTCAAGTCTGACCCAGCCGAACTTATTCGACTGCATGACATGCTCCAAGCTCGCAAATCATCTTCCTCGAATTTCCATCCATCACATGATAACTCCATCACTGCTGACATCACTTCCCGCAATGCCTCAAGCATCCTTGTCGCGCCAACAATCTTTCACACATGCCTACCATAACCAAGGTTTCCAGTTCCGTTGAATTTCTTCACCTCAAACCCGATGCTCGATGGCGTCATGATTCTTCGTAGGCTGACCCTTTGATCTTCACGTGGTGTAGCTCCCTGGCAGTCAGCCCAGATGCTGGCTAATTGCCTTGTCCAAGCACTTGCCAATTCCGATGGATGCACATATCCCTTGATGGATTTCTTTCGCCAATTGACTTGATCTGCCTGTCTGTGTCACGTTAGGACTCGATCCTGTTTTTGTCTTCAAACAAATCTCGTATACGTTGATTCCAGGGGCAACACGCCTCAGCTCCACACGTGCTTCCAGGCCCACATGGCCACTACACGCTGTGACTCGTGGGCCGCCCCCAGTAGCTCTGTCGATCGTATCTCGCCAATCACCGCGTACTCGCCGAGACCTCTGAACTGCACACGCGACGCGATCTGATCTACAGATCCATCTGACCGACAACCCACATAACCACGCGCCGCTCGCCGATGCTTCCAATTACTTTCTTGGATCTGATGACGTCTCCCGATCGCTTCCGTCGGCTGCCTATCCTTCGACGGATTCACGCCGACGATGATCACGACATCGAATCTTCCTTCTCTAGATCAACAATCCAGCAACCTCCGAATAACCTAGCTCTGATACCACTTGTTAGAATAAAATCCGAGGCATACCGTTGATCATCCGAGGACCAAGCAATCACACAAGCATGACACCGAGATTTGTTAACGAGGTTCACCGATATGGCTACATCCCCGGGGCCTGACTATGGGCGCTCCTCCCCATGACACCGCTATAATATCGCACCCAGTCGCCCTGGACACCGGCACATGCCGCCGGCTTCCCCTGCGTTCCCGTGCTATTATGTTGGCATAGGTTACATCGTGTGTCTACCCCCGCTATATATGAGAGGCCTAGGATACAAGTGTCCTATTAGGACACGACTCCACATCCTATGTAAACACAATACAACTCCTAGTCCAACTGTAACCTACCTTGTACACAATATTCGACACAACTCTAACACAACAACTCCTGCTCACGATGGAAGATCACAGGAACTTGACAAAAGCCTTACTCAGAAGAAAAGAAGAGCTTGGCCAGAGAAGAAACGGGATACCGTCGTGGGCTCCTACAGTTCATCTTCTACAGTTCAAGGAGGAAGATGCAGTCTGGTTGATGGGGGAGGGTGGGGCAAGAGACACATGTGTCGCTGGCCACTGTCAGGGCGTTGGGTTAGCGCTGATCGGCCGCCGGCGGGAGGTCGAAACACGGGGCACATATCGGCGTTGGTGGAGGTGGATCCGCAGCTGGGCATCGGTGAGGCTGTCGGCGGTAGCATGCGACATGTACCTGGGTTGGCGGCAGGGGCTTGAGAAGGTTGCTAGCGGCGGGATTGGGCCAGGTGGTGTGCGTAGTGGCTTGGTCGAGGGCGCCGCCGGCGGTCAAGTGGTTGGCGACGGTGCAATGGTCGCTGGCGATGACCTGAGGGAGACTGGGAGGCGCGTGGGGAATGGCCGGCGGTGGGTGGCACTAGTGGGGTGGATGGCTAGGGGCGGCACCTGTCTTTGTCCAGACCGGGCGGCGGCTGATGCACTTCTAATGGAGTATTAATTTGGGAGAAGGTGAATAGGAATTGAATAATTGATAACGGAAATCAGTGACAAGATGAATAGGAATCGGCGATGGAAATTAATGGAGAGAGGAGTAAAATTGGGAGATTAATGGGCGGTGCGGAGAGTTCGAAGAGGAGCTGGCGAGAGAGATAGTTGTCGTTGGTTCTTCACGGAAGGGTATCTATGGGCTTCAAATGGGCTTTTTAATGTTCAAATTGGTGAAGTGTATGGCCGGCCCAAAAAATCAAGTCGGAGACCAGCATCGACCGTATATGGCTGGAAAAGAACGAAATGGTATGTTTACTCTGACGGATTCAATGTCCCACAAAGATTTCATCATTGTGATTTCTTTACAATTTTTTAGGAATTTTAAAGACCGACATTGCATAGGTAGGCATGGCTTGGATCACAGCCTTGAGCAGGATCTCCTTTCCTCCGGCAGATAGTAATTTTTCCTTCCAACCACTAATTTGTAAATGAATCATCAACGAGATTGCGCATTTCTGGTGGGGAGATGAGGAGAAACAGAGGAGGATGCACTGGATGGCCTGGTGGAAAATGTGTGTACCAAAAGTCCGAGGAGGAATGGCTTTCCGTGATATCCACTGTTTCAACTTGGCTCTGCTTGCCAAACATGCATGACGTCTCCTTGACAATCCTGAATCCTTGTGTGCCACCGTTCTAAGGGCCAAGTACTATCCTGATGGCGACTTGTTGAATTCCAAGCCAAAGCATGGTGCTTCCTTAATCTGGCAAAGCATCATGGCAGGCATAACTACCCTGAAACATGGCTATATTTGGCGAGTGGGGAATGGACATAATATCAATATCTGGGAAGATGTCTTGTATGTTATGGGAATTGCACGACGTATTACTCTCGTGCTTAGGCACGTATATATGATGTACAAAGGTGGGCCACGGACCTCAACTATACAAGGAACTAGGAGGCGGGCCCAATGCACAATATGCACATAACACATATACTCAACATCCCCCCCCCCCCCGCAGTCGAAGCGGCACCGCGGCTGACGCAAAGACTGGACCAGAACTCCTCAAATGACGCCGTAGGCAAGCCCTTGGTCATGATATCGGCAAATTGTTGGGAAGTAGGGACGTGTAAAACACGAATATGGCCAAGGGCCACCTGTTCCCGAACAAAATGAATATCCAACTCAATATGCTTGGTCCGTCGATGATGTACCGAGTTGGCGGAGAGGTAGAACGCCGAGACGTTGTCGCAGTAGACCATCATGGCACGGTCAACAGGACAAGAGAGCTCCTGAAGCAGCTGGCGAAGCCACGAACACTCGGCGACGGCATTGGCCACCACACGATACTCAGCCTCAGCACTGGAACGAGAGACCGTAGGCTGCCGCTTGGACGACCACGAGATAAGTGAGGGTCCAAGGTAGACACAATAGCCCGAAGTGAAGCGACGAGTGTCAGGGCAGCCCGCCCAGTCTGCATCGGAGTATACGGTGAGGGCGGTGTCGGCGGAGGCGTGAAGCGTGACGCCAAGATCCATAGTGCCACAGATATAGCGGAGAATCCGCTTGGCGGCAGCCCAGTGAACGTCTCTAGGAGCATGCATATGAAGACACACCTGCTGCACGGCATACTGGATCTCCAGTTGAGTCAGGGTGATGTACTGGAGAGCACCAACGATAGACCGATAGAAAGCAGCATCCGAAGCAGGAGAACTGTCCATGGCAGAAAGCTTGGCCTTCGTATCAACAGGCGTAGCGACGGGCTTGCAGTTAAGCATGCAGGCGCGCTCCAGGAGCTCGTGAGCGTACTTCCGCTGATGAAGGAAGAAGCCATCCGGACGGCGCACCACCTCGACACCGAGGAAGTAGTGCAAAGGACCCAAGTCCTTGATGGCGAACTCAGCACGAAGACGAGCCGTGATCTGACTGAGGAGACCAGCCGTACATGCCGTCAGGATGATGTCGTCGACATAGAGCAGCAAGTAGGCCGTGTCAGAGCCCTGATGATAGACGAAGAGCGAGGCGTCCGAGCGGGTAGAGCGGAACCCAAGCTGGTGGAGAAACGCCGCAATGCGCTGGTACCAGGCGCGCGGAGCCTGCTTGAGTCCGTACAAGGACTGCGAAAGCAGGCACACATGGTCGGGGAGCGCCGGGTCAACAAACCCGGTGGGCTGCTGGCAGAAGACCTGCTCCTCGAGGTGACCATGGAGGAAGGCGTTGGAGACGTCCATCTGGTGCACCGGCCAAGCACGGGATACTGCAAGGTGGAGAACCGTGCGTATCGTGCTGGGCTTGACGACTGGAGCGAAGGTGTCGGTGAAGTCGATGCCAGCACGCTGTCGGAAGCCACGAACGACCCAGCGCGCTTTGTGGCGATCAAGGGTACCATCAGGACGGAGCTTGTGTTTAAAGACCCACTTCCCGGTAATCACGTTGGCATGCCGGGGACGGGGAACAAGCTGCCACGTCCGATTGCGCAACAGGGCGTCGAACTCCTCTTGCATCGCAGCCATCCAGAGTGGGTCACGAAGAGCGGCTCGAACGGAGGACGGCAACGGCGACGGCTAAGAGGTGGACGCCGCATGGACGTAGTCATCCGAGGCGTAGCGCGAGCTCGGGCGAAAAACGTATGTATGGGTGTGGGTGACCGGACCGGCCACAGGCGCCGGGGGCGCCGAGTGGACCACAGGCGTCGGGGGCGCCGGTGGGACCGCGGGCGCCTGGGGGCCGCGGGCGCCGGGGGCGCCGAGGAGACCGGGGGCGCCGGGGGCACCAGCGCCGCGGCTGGAGGAGGCGCCGCATGCGGGGGGCGCGCCTCAAAGCCAGGGGCGGGCCAAGAGAGGCGCACGAGCACCCTGGGTGAGGCGTCGAGGAGCCCGCGTCACCGATGGCGGGAGGAACAGCCGGGGGTACCTGGTGAAATGGAAACACATGCTCATCAAAGTAAACGTGCTGGGAAGTGAACACACGGTGGGAGACGGGATCGTAGCACCGATATCCCTTGGAGTTGGAGGGGTAGCCGATGAAGATGCAAGCGACAGAACGAGGTGCGAGTTTGTGAGGAGCGGAATCGGCAATGCTAGGATAGCAAAGCCACCCGAAAATACGCAAGCCATCATAAGATGGGGGCGTACCGAAGAGAAGATGGTGAGGTGCATAGTTCCACCGTGGGCGGCAAGGGTGAAGGTTAAGGAGTAGAGAAGCAGTAGCGAGTGCGTCCGGCCAGAAACGAGGCGGCACGTTAGCATGGAACAGAAGCGTGCGAATGCAGTCGTTCAGGGTGCGAAGGACGCGTTCGGCTCGACCGTTCTACTGGGAAGTATACGGGCATGTGAGACGAAAAACTGTGCCGTGATGCGACAGAAAAGTGCGGAAAGTAAGGTTGTCGAACTCTTTTCCATTGTCAGTCTGAAGAGCAAGGATGGGACGCCCAAACTGTGTGCTGACATAGGAGTAAAAAGCCGTCAAAGTGGAGAGTGCATCCGACTTTCTGCGCAAAGGAAAAGTCCACACATAATGAGAATAATCATTAAGGATAACCAAATAGTATAAATATCCCGAATTACTAGGAACCAGAGAAGTCCACACGTCGCTATGAATCAACTGAAAAGAAAAAGAAGCGATGGTGGTGAAGTTATTAAACGGTAGGCGAACATGTTTGCCGACATGACAGGCATGACAGGTGTGATCCTCTATCTTATGGCAACTGAAACTGAAACTCCTAAGAATATTACGAAGTGTGACGGGGTTGGTATGACCTAAATGAGCGTGCCAGAGATCGACGCCGGTGGAGAGAGAGCAACTGGTGTAGTGGTGGAGATGGACGGCGAATGCACCGGATAGAGCTCGTCGAAGCTGTCACATCGGTGAAGTACCATCCTGGTTCGAGCGTCCTTAACATAAAACCCAAGCTCGTCAAATTCAACAGTAATAGGATTTTCACGAGTTAAACGACAAACGGAAACAAGGTTCTTAATAAGATGAGGTGACACAAGTATGTTAGACAAAGTAATAGGCATGGAATTGGAAAGAAAAGAAGTGTGACCGACATGTGTGATAGGGAGTGTGGAACCGTCGCTGACAATGATGTGGTGGTCAGTGGTGACGGGAGTGAAGGAGGCAAGATTACCAGGATGAGCAAACATGTGAGCCGTAACCCCGGTGTCCACATACCAATCATCACCTCCGGTGAAGTTGTTCGGCGTAGGAGCGGCATGCAGTGTGGGAAGGAGCACCGGGTCCCAGGGCGCGGGCGGCAGGGCCGGCGAGAGGGACGGAGACGCCATGGGGAGGCCATAGCCACCGCTAGGCAGCGGTGGTGGGTACTCTCTAGACGGTATGGGAAGCGGCCTTGGTTGCGACTACGGTACCAGATAGGCCGGATGGCCTGCCAGAAAAACCTGCTGGCCCGCTGACAGATGCGGAGCCCCGTACATGGGCGCGTCGAACGCCCCGCGCAATAGCAAGGGGTCAACGGGCAAGGCCGGCGGTGGGGCGACGACGGACTGGGCGGAAAGCGCCGGCGGTGGGGCGGCGGCATACGCCAGCAGGGGCAGCTGAGCCGAGCCATGTGACAAGTCGGGACGGGCTGACGGGGCCGCGCCGTAGGGCACAGGCGGGACGCCACCCGAGCCTGATTGCTGATGAAGATACGGGGCAGCATCCTGGTGATGCGTATACGGAGCGGTGCCGTAGAAGCCTGTAGACGGGACTCCATACGAAAATGGGACAGCGCCCGGATGACTGGTGGCTGGAGTGGCGCCGTACAACGCAGACGGGACGGCGGCGCCGTAGGAGCCCACCAGCGGCTGAGCGACGGAGTCACCTAAGACCGGCGACGGTGACGCGGCGGAGACTGAAGCAATGGCAACCATGGAGGCGCTGTCTAGGGAAAGTAGCGGCAGAGAAGCCAAAAAACGAAGCAGCGGCGGCTAGTGGGTAGCAGGCGCGCGACTGCGGGCGATACGCGGCGGCAACAACGACCTGACGATGCGTGGCGGCTGGGCGGACGAGGCGTGCGGCAGCAGCGGCTTGCGATGCGATGCGGACAGGCAGCAGCGATGCAAGCGAGCGGCAGCAGCGATGCGGGCACGCAGCGTAGCAGCTAGCAGGCCGGATCGACCAAGACAATCACCGGCTACACACGTACGTGCTTGTATGTCTAGAATCCATTAAGGTGCCTGCTTGCTTGCCTAGGTAGCTTGCATTACGCGTTTTGGCAGACGCGCGGGGGGATGGATGGATCGCGGCTAGCTGGGGGTAGCAAGCGCGCGGGTGGCTGCCGGCGCGGAGGGCGCGCGAGCGGCGGCGGCTACGCGGAGGAGACGCACGGCGGCGGCGGAAGCAAAAAAAAAATCTAGAAAATTGATACCATGTATGTTATAGAAATTGCACGACGTATTACTCTTGTGCTTAGGCACGTATATATGATATATAAAGGTGGGTCACAGACCTCAACTATACAAGAAATTAGGAGGCGGGCCCAATACATAATATGCACATAACACATATACTCAACATGTCTGGATCCCAAATTGTGCCACTAGAAAGATTGTGACTCCTAAGGGGGGACAATTGTTATGAACCAAATATGTGATAACTTATTTAGCCTGGGCCTGATAACTTTTGACCCAAAAGAAGTCGTCGGAACATATTAATATGAGATCTAGTTTCGAAGATTTCCTCGCAATGAATTTTTTATGTAAAAACGATTTTTCAATCGGAGCGACGGTTTGAGCTATAGAACATTTTAGATTTTAACTTCTAATGAAATCTTTACTGATGTCACCATTTATGTCACATGTGCATGCATGTATCTTTTGAAGAGATCGGGTGTGCTCCACGGTATTTTTCCCAATAAAATAGTACAAAATTACCAAATAAAAGGAAGTAATATAGATGTTTAGCGCCTAGTGCAGGATTAGCTAGCATGATTAGTAAAAGGAAGAATGCATCGTTCGGATCTGTTGCAATATTCCAATCGTTCGAAAGTTAGCAAGGTCCATCTATTTAACCATGTTTTAGCCAAATGATCTATTTAAACTAGTTTTTATCTGCCAAATCAGATCAATCTGTTGTATATTTTGTAATGTCTTTATGGAAAGAAATCAATCACGACTAACCTATAATCAATCTCTAAAAACCAAATATAATCAATCTTTGAAGACCGAATCTATACACATTAGGCATATCACTGTACAATTATTTGTAAACAAGACAACATTTACGAAAAATAATCACTTAAAAGACACAACGTTCCTTGTCCTGCCCACTCCACCTTAGTTTCGCCACCTCCCTGAACCTTTTCCCCCTCTACCTATTACGTTTTCCCCTCTACTTGAACTGAGTAGTGTTCCTTTTCCTGCGAGCATAATGCTTCGTCATCCGGTTCTTAGTCCCACCATGTTCCCACATAGGGTTTTTTATTCAATCGGTTTTTTGGCATTGAATCTCTTCTTTGTCAATAAATATTTGGTAACACAATAAATTCACAAAAAAGAATCAATTATAGTCTATCGACCCAGTGAGAACCAGAGTCTTACAAACCCATCAAGCATGAGTCATGACATCGTTGCTTAGCATGATGGCTCTAGTTATCACCTGGTAACCCAAGACAAAGATCCAGGGCAAGGAGACGCCCCCTCGGACCAACATTGTCTCATCTTTGCCGGCAAACAACTTGAGGATGGTTACACCTTGGTTGACCACAACATCTAGGAGTCTACCCTTCACATTGTCCTTCATCAACATGGTGGTATGTACATCTTCGTCAAGACATCTCTTCAAGATGTAGATCTTTGTGAAGACACTTCCCGAGAAGGCCGTCACCCTTGAAGAGGAGTCTTCTGACACCATTGACAATGTTAAGGCCAAGATTCCAAGGAAGGATCCTACCTACACAGGAAAGGCTAAGTGTTGGTTGCTGTTAGGGCATATTTGTCTCTAGTTGGTTTTATTGATTGATGACAATGTGATTTGTGGACTAACCGTGTGCATTGAGCATTTCAGATATTCATATATATATGGCACAAGGCATTTTTATTCTCCTGGGAGAAAGAAAGAGTAAAGGCAGGGTTTTCGGTGTTTCTTTTTGTTTGATTTGAGTCATAGGAAAACCGTACTATCAAGAGGGGGTCCACATTGGATGGTATGGGTGGAACCAATACGTACACAAACCATATGCACCCATTGTAACATATCAAATTTTCAATTTGGATGTTATACATAGGTCATCATATGCATATCATATTTTATTTGCATTTTGGTTGTGATCCTAGAAATCTTAAGCAACTCAAGGACCCAAGGAGAGAGTTGGAGATTTCATTTATTTTCATATTTAAATTTTCTCAAATTTGAAGAGAGGATCATTTTGATTTTAATAATTTTTCTCTTCAAAATATTTCCAATATTAAAATAAATGAGAGGAGATAAAATGACTTCTCCAAAATCAGAGGGGAATATTGCAGGAAAAATATTAAAATTAAATAAATATTTTATTTGGAATTTTATTGCTATTTTATTTCAATTAGAAATATATGCATTTTTTCAAAACTGCATTTTTAGGCCAGAAAAATGTTCACTTCGAGCTAAATATTTTATTTAGACGGTGAAAATTGTTTTGGCATTTTTAGATTTTTTTTTATATTTTATTCGATTTTTGTTTCGGCGGAATTTATTTTTTAAAAAAGAGTTCCGACCGACAAGGTCGAAGCCCAGCCGGCCCAGCAGCCTAGCAGGCCGCGCCTGCCGCCAACTCCCGCGCGCCGCCGCCTTCCCTGCCGCCGTGCCGCACACGGACCCCGAGGGGGAGTCCGAGCCGGACTCCGCCCGGGCCGGCCCCTCCAAAAGCCAAGCGCCGCCCCGCCCCCTTTATAAGCGCGCCGCCCCGCCGCCTCACCTCCCCACCCCAAGCTGCAACCATCGCCGCCGAGCCATGCCGTCGCCGCTTACCGCTGCCCGCGCCGCCCGCTGCCGCTGCTGTTCGCTGCCGCCACGCCGCTGCGCCACCCCGCTCGCCGGACCCTACCGCACCGCCCCGCCGTCGCTCGCCGCTCGCTGATCGCCGGAGCCGCCGACTCGCCGGAGCCGCCGACCCGTCGGTTTTCCTCATGAACCGGTAAAAACCGCCGGTTTTTTTGGTTTTGTTTTTAGATCGGTTTTATTTTAGGTTTAGGGTTTTCTCGGTTTTCTTCGGTTTTTGCTAATTAGTGAACGTTCACCCGAACGCCTATGTTCGCGAACACTTTCGTTCGTTCATCTCTGATAGCGAACGCTCATTCGTTAGTCTTTTTCTTTTTATTTTATTTTCGGCCAGGGACCTATCTGTGATTATTTTTATCACATATTAGCCCCTCATCTTCAAACACCCGCAACTTTTTAACCGTTTGTCCAAATCCAGTGAAACCAACGCCAAAATCTTCGTCTCGAAACCCTCTTTCTAGTTTACCAACTTGAACATGATTATGACAATTTAAAACTTGGTTTCAAGCGGATTTGAATTCAAACTTCTTTTGATCGTAGTTTGAGTTTCACAGCTCCGATTTGATTGATTCTTTTTGCAAATCGAACTTCAGTTGAACTTTCAGTTTGGACTTTATTATGTGAGTTTTACCCTTGCATCTATGCTTGAGTGCTTATGTATGCTATTGTTTGTTTGCGATAGAGTTTCCGGAGTGCGAAGCGTGCTACTACGAGTCTCTAGGGTTTTGAGATCGTTAGCAAGGCAAGTAACACTTTGATCATACCCCTTTATTACCCAGTTTTTATGCATTAGCTTCAACCTTCAAACACTGCATGGTTAGGATTTGATAACTTGTGGGTTTTGGGAAGTAGATGACGAGGTAGAACCTATTGCTCTCTTTTTTATATCAAACCCTGGGAGTTACTTCTACGTTATGCTTATACTGCTATGCTGTGCTCGTAGACGTGGTTTGGTTGAGTGTATCCATGACAGATATGAGAGTTGTTAAATAATTGTTAACTTAAGGTGGCTACTTTAATACACATCTGGGTGGATTGGTTGAGGCACCCTGGAGCACCTAGTGGTTGTCTGGGCACCTGGAGCAATCCAGAGCTGTCCTGGGATATCTCGGAGTACCCGTGTGATCATCCTACGGTTTGCCACCCAGGCTCAAAGGGATCATAAGATTAGTCATGTTTGAAACTTCCGTGTGCAGCCACAAGCCATTATGGGCTATCGCATAGTTGAGTAAGTTGTGGGAAACCTTTCCATGATGGGCTAGCAGATGTAGGGGATTGTAGGTGTACCGGCCTATCTATCGGTTAAGGGGACCTCTTCGGAAAGACTGTGTCTCAGTCATCCATTTCTCAAACACCATGCAGTGCGAGAAATACAACGGAGGAGATCGAGTCTTGTGGGGAAAAGTGCGCAAACCTCTACAGAGTGTATAAACTAATCATGGTTAGCCGTGTCCCCGGTTATGGACATCTTGAGTATCTGGTGTTGAATTATTGATTTGATCTCATCACTCTTAATTAATTTTGTTGGGTTGTTAATTACTTTTTAATTGGGATTGAGTTGGAGGAACCTTCTCAATGTTTTATCAACCAACTTGATAGTTAAGTGAAATTTATTCCTTTGCAGTAGGGAAAAATTGGCTTTGCGCAAAAACTTTAACCATAGAGCCTCCACCAGCCATATATGCATATAGTTATAGCTGTTACATGTTCATTGCTCTACAGTGTTATTTTGTGAGCATATTCCATGTGCTGACCCATTTTGGGTTGCAACGTATTATGTTGCAGACTTTTCAGACGAAGAGTAAGGTGCGCTAGGTCATTGTCGTGCACTCAGCTATGCCATTGGAGTTGATGGACTCGCTTTACCTTCAAAGCCTTCCGCTGTTATCTTATTTAGATAAGCCATATTATTGTTATAAGTTCTCTTTTGAGACTATCGATGTAATAAGTGTGTGATTGAAACTCTGTTATAAATCCTTGAAGTACTGTGTGTGTCAGCATTACCGATCCAGGGATGACACTTATGCACAGAGATTTGGCCGTTTGAGGTCGGATCGCTACAAGATGGTATCAGAGCACATGCTGACTGTAGGACACGACCACGAAGTTAAGCCATAGGTCACTCTTCTCTACTCATTTCTGACTCTTCTCCACTTTCCACTCTATAGATGGCGGACCCAAGGAACAAGTTTGCTCAACCGGATGAAGACACCCCTTTTGGACGACACTTGAAGGAAGCCACCAGATATTTGAACATTGGAATACCAAGCTCCACCGGGACCTATGCCGCCACTCTACCTGAAGAAGAGCACTGGACCATTCGAGTACATGTTCCAGGAAGAACATTCATACCAGTGACTGAGCCCATAGAGTTTTTCTTTGATGCACCAACCTGGAGTCTAGGAAAGAGCATGGCAGCTCACATCGCCATGGGACGCATCGGCCAAGTCTACCACAAGGACCTAGAGGACACCATCTACCAGATATGTGGACGCTGAGATGATCAATGGGAGATGATCAACACCAGGAGGGACAAGTCCATTGCAGCCTACGTCCAGGAGTTAAACCAACATATTCGTCGACATGAGAACCAGATGTGCGCCAACATGATAGATCTTAAGAAGGTGATGACCAGGAACATGGAGCTTGAAGAGGAACTCAAGTCTACACGCGATGGATATGAAGAGGAAATTGCAGTCCTACTGGAGAAGAATGAAGATCTGAAGAAGAAGAAGCTAGGAGTATTCATGGGAGACCCCGCGCCAGGAGGAGATGACGACCATCCCGAGAACTACATCATCATCGACGACACCGACTCCGACCCCGACAGTGATGATGACTATGAAGATGAAGCTGGAGCGGATATCATGGAATCTTCTTCCGATCAAAATTTCTACATGACCACCATATTATCAGTAGTATTCCCCCATGTATATAGTAGTAGTTCGAGCACTTTGTAACGGTAGTTAGATTGTTTGTATGCCCTTGTTTGAATTGAGTGGTGTGATATGAATGTGTTTGTCTCATGTGCATATGGGTAGTGTTTTCTCCTTAGACCTTATTCTATCCTAGTCTCTTCCCTCTAAACCCATCAGATGCCTCCGAGACGTGACCCCAGATTTGTTTTCCCACCGGAGCTCATCCAGTTGATCCAACAACAGAATGCCTTGATGTAGCTACTAGTCCAGAACCAAGGCAACAACAACAACAAAAATAACAACAACCCACCACCATCACCTCCAGTTGACAACTTAGCCCGTTTTCTGAGGCTGAATCCGCCGGTGTTTTCCAGTAGCACCAAGCCGATTGTTGCTGACGACTGGCTCCGCAGGATTGGAAGGGAATTGACCACCGCAGGTTGCACAGATGCTGAGAAGGTGCGCTTTGCCGCACATCAATTGGATGGACCAGCAGCCTCATGGTGGGAGAATTACACAACCACTTTTCCCATAGCCAATGTCACTTGGGATCAGTTCCAGCAAGCTTTCCGTACCGCACATGTCTTAACTGGAGCTATGAGCATAAAGAAGCGTGAGTTTCGCAACCTACGCCATGGAAATCGTACTATGGGGCCGTACGTGGATGAGTTTAGCAAGTTAGCCTGCTATGCCCCGGATGATGTAGCCACAGATGCCGCGAAGCAGGAGAAGTTTATGGAAGGGATGAATGATGAGCTGAGCATGCAGTTAATGGTGGCAACATTCAATAACTACCAAGATTTGGTAGATAGGGCTCTTAGATTGAAGGGAAGCAGCAGCAGATCGAGAGCCGTAAGAGGAAGTATGGACAAGGGAGGTATAACTCAGGAGCTCAGCAGAAGCCTCGCCTAAGCCCGAACTCGGGAGGACTTGTTCATAACCATGGAGGCCACACCCATAATGGAGGAAGTAACCATAATCATACTGGCCCTAGGAGAATGGGAATGGAGCAAGCAACAATCAGAAACGCCCCAATCCAGCCACACCCACCAAGAGAGACCTAAGCCACGTTACTTGTTTCACCCCAAACTCGGGAGGACACACTCATAACCATGGAGGCCATACCCACAATGGAGAGAGTTTGCATAATCACAGTGGCCCCAAGAATGGGAATGGGAATGGAGGAAGCAACAGACAGAACCGTTCCAACCCAACAACACCCGCCCGGAAGGATTTAAGTCACATTACTTGTTTCAAGTGCGGGAAGACTGCACACTACGCCACCGAATGCCTCGAAGCAAAGAATGGAAACGGCAATGGAAGCTCTGGGAAGAAGCCCAACCCTTTCAACAGGGGATAGGTGAACCACATTAATGTGGAGGAGGTTGAAGAGAAGCCAGGTGCAGTTTTAGGTAAGTTTTTGATTGAGTCATTTACTGCAATCGTTCTTTTTGATACTGGTGCATCACATTCATACATTTCGAGGGGGTTTGTGGATAAGTATAAGCTGCCCACCAAAGTTCTTAAGACACCTATGTTAGTAAGCTCGCCAGGAGCTGAGTATATGGCAAGCGGAGGATGTTTTTAGATGCCATTGACCATAGGTAGACATGTTTTCCCCTCAGACCTAATAATTTTGGAGTCCCAAGGATTGGATATAATATTAGGTATGGATTGGTTACCGAAGTATGGAGGAAACATCGATTGTGCTAGTAAGTCAATCTTACTCACCACCCCGGAGGGAAAAGGATCAAGTATGTGTCTAGGCATGCGCCAAGGAGGACCCAAGTAAATTCCCTCTCTGGAGTTGTTTAGGAAGAAGTGCATGTTGTGAAGGATTACCCGGATGTATTTCTAGAGGAACTACCAGGCATGCCGCTAGATCGAGACATAGAATTTTTGATAGAGCTGTTGTCAGGCACCGGACCAATATCGAAGAGACCGTATCGGATGCCCAAAAATGATCTGGAGGAAATTAAGAAGCAGATTAAGGAGATACTGGAGAAAGGTTACATTCGACGAAGTTCGTCGCCATGGGGAGCCCCAGTGCTCTTGGTTGAGAAGAAGGATGGATCTTTGAGAATGTTGTTGGTTATCGTGCATTGAATGAAGTGACGATCAAGAATAAGTAGCCACTACTGATGATCAACGATTTGTTTGACCAGCTGCATGGAGCAAAAGTATTCTCCAAGATCGATCTGCGATCAGGATACCACCAGCTGAAGATCCGAGAACATGATATACCTAAGACAGCTTTCACCACAAGGTACGGGCTATATGAGTACATGGTTATGTCATTTGGATTGACAAATGCCCCTACCTATTTCATGAGCATGATGAACAAGGTGTTTATGGAGTTTTTGGATAAGTTTGTTGTGGTGTTCATTGATGATATTTTGGTATACTCGAAGAATGAAGAGGAACGCAAGGAACACTTGTGCTTAGTTCTCGAGAAGCTCATGGAACATCAATTGTATGCCAAGTTCAGCAAGTGTGAGTTTTGGTTGAAGGAAGTTGGATTTCTTGGACATGTTATATCAGGAGAAGGCATAGCAGTAGACCCCACCAAGATTTAGTCTGTCACTGAGTGGTTGGCACCGACCTCAGTAGGAGAGATCCGCAGTTTTCTGGGACTCGCAGGATATTACAGGAGGTTCATTGAGAATTTTTCCAAGATTGCGAAACCCATGACAGAGTTGTTGAAGAAGGACACCAAGTTCAAATGGACCGAGGAATGTCAAGCCAGTTTTCAGGAGTTGAAGAAACATTTGGTTACAGCCCCAGTGCTGATTCTTCTGGATATACGCAAGGATTTCCAAGTATATTGCGACACTCCTCGCTTAGGACTTGGAGGTGTACTCATGCAAGACGAAAGAGTTGTTTCATATGCCTCACATAAGCTTCGACCTCATGAGTTGAACTATGCCACGCATGATTTGGAGTTGGCAGCCGTAGTGCATGCACTCAAGACTTGGAGACACTTTCTGATTGGAAACAAATGTGATGTGTACACGGATCACAAGAGTTTGGAGTACATTTTCACGCAGAAGGAGCTGAATCTCAGGCAAAGGAGATGGCCGGAGCTTATAAAGGATTATGATATGGAGCTGCACTATCATCCAGGAAAGGCCAATATCGTAGGAGACACTTTGAGCCGAAAGAGTTATGCCAATACCCTCGTAAGCGGAGGCTTATCGTAGGGGTTAGTTGACGATCTGAAGGAACTTCGTTTGGAGATAGTTCCAAGTGGTTTCATGGCAACAATGGAGGTTCAGTCTACATTATTGGGAAAGATTCGAGAAGCTCAGAAGGATGACAAGGAAATCACTGAGATAAAGGAGAAGATGAGCAAGGGAAAAGCCAAGGGTTTTCGTGAGGATGAGCATGAGACCTTATGGTTTAAGGATCGTATATATGTGCCCAATAATGCTGAGATCAGGGAGTTAATACTTCAGGAAGCTCATGACTTGCCATACTCGATTCACCCCGGAAACACCAAGATGTATTTAGATTTGAAGGAACGTTTCTGGTGGACAAGAATGAAGAAGGATATTTGAAAGGATCAAGATGGACCTAGAGGGGGGGTGAATAGGTACAATTACAAATTTTAATTGTTACTAAGCAATTTTAGGCAATAATGCAGAAAATGAAAGTGAGCCTAACAATTGCAAGTATGATACTAATGAGCTAAGAAAGATAAACAAGTGACACAAATATATGTATGAGTAAGCAAGCACAAGATGATATAAGTAAGTGCTAAAAGACAAGTAACCACAAGTAGAGAGTTAGGGTTAGGGATAACTGCAACTCCGAGAGACGAGGATGTATGCCGATGTTCACTTCCTTGGAGGGAAGCTACGTCACTGTTTAGAGAGGTGGATGTTACCACGAAGGCACACCAACGCCACGAAGGCTCACCCTATTCTCTCCTTGAGACAACACCACGAAGGCGTTTCTCAACCACTAGTGGTAGACCTTGGGGTGGTCTCCAAACCCTCACAAACTTTCCGGGGAAAATCACAATAGTCGATTTCTCGCCGGAGCACTCCTACCGCCTAGGAGTCTCCAACCTCCAAGAGTAACAAGACGCACCACAAAAACAAGGGGGAATCAACTTTCGCTTTGGTGAATGTGTAGATCGAGCACTTCTCCTTTGCTTCTCAAAAGATCAAGAGCTTTGGTTGGCTAAGGAGGGAGATCTCTAAGAAATCGAGGTCTGAAAATGGAGGTGAGAGAAATGGAGTCGTCAACCCCTTCGTGAGGAAGAAGAAGATTATTTATAGGTGGGGATGAAATCTGGCCGTTGGAGGCAGATTTCTGTGCAGCCCGGAAGTTCCGGCAACAGAAGGAAGTTCCGGACCCCGGAAGTTCCGGCCAAGTTCCGGACAGGTTCCGGGCTACACAGAAGGTTTGCACCACTCAGTAGTACCCCGGAAGCTGCTGACACAGGGGACATAAGTTCCGGCCGCCCCGGAAGTTCCGGGTGACGGATGTTCCGGCGAGGTTCCGGGCTACATAGAGAGATCACACGAAAAGTGCAGTTTCTCTGGTACCCCGGAAGCTTCCCGTACCCCGCCCGGACATTCCGGTCCTCGGAAGATCCGGCCGTCCCCGGAAGTTCCGACCTGAACAGAGACTTGGCACTAGGATTTTCAGATCAATGTGAGAAGGTAAGTTGATTCCCCGGATGTTTTTATGATGCACCCCCTCTTAATAGCGCGGCTGCCCTAAGGACTCAAGAAATAAGAAAACATTAAGGTACTCTTCTTTTCTTGAGTGCACCGCTTTTCCTTGTTCCAATAAGAGAGAAAATAACCATCCATGCTTCACTTTTAGTTTGATCAGGGCTGTTAACACTTAGAGCATGCGGTTAGAAACACAAATGAAGTTGTCATCAATGTCAAAAACACTTTAGTGCAATATTGCACTTTCAATCTCCCCCTTTTTGTCATAGATGACAACAATGCTTGAGAGGGTAAACTCATAAAGTATATACAGAAATAAGCAACTCTAATGTCAGGAAGGTACTCCCCCACAACGCATGCCTTATTTTAAGATTGCATTTGAAATGAGATGACATGGTTAGAGGATTCTCCCCCTATCACTGTGCATACCCACAGAAGAATGATATATAGACATAGCACACTTTACTAACCTTTGTTCTTCATAGTGAGGGTACATATATAGATATAATCATAGCCTGATAGATATCTCTTACAATAAATAGAATATGCCATGTGACCTCCTTGCCATAAGTGTCTCACACACAGATAGATTAATTGACAGAACATAAATAGGTTCAAATAGCAAGCTCAGATCCAAATGGAGGCAAATAAAGGTTCAAGGATCCAAATAAAAACAAAGGTTCAAGAATAAACGATAAACCCTAATAAAAACAAAGGTTTAAGGATAAACGATAAGCCCTATCAAGCATCACAACATCTCCCCCTGTTGTCACCTAGATGGCAAAAAGGAAAGATGGAGGAATCCGCAAATAGCTCCAAGGAGAGGGACGCAGATGAGTCACCAGACGACTCTCCAGAAGATTCTGGGCGAGGAGGGCGGTGAGAAGAGGCTTCATCACCGGCTTCAACATCAAACCGAGCAAACTGGGACTGGTATTTCTCAAAAGGAGTCACATTAGACTCGGAGCCGTGAGCAATGTCCATACCAGATGCACGCATACCATCCTTAAGAGCCTTCATGCTCTCCTTCCTAGACTTGTGCTCCTCCCACTGCTTCTTATGCATATCTTGCTGAAGACAAAACATGTTCTTGAGAATACGCCAAATTTTGTTGCTCTTCTTGGACCCGGAGTCACTAGGCTCCCCACGATGAAAAGTATGTGAGCGGGGACGAAGCTCAAAGTGGTGTGGATTTCCAGCATGTAGCTCCTCTTCCTCCTCATCTTCACCCTCATGAGCAGTTGCCTTGCCCTTCTTAACAAGCAAGTTAACACTGGAGTGGCCAGTCAGACGCCGACCCGCAAGTGCATCAGGAGCAACCTCAGCGATTAAAGCAGTAATGTACGGAGCATAGATAGGAACCTTGCGGTTTACTACCACACTGTACATCTCATTCCACATAAAGTCCATCACATCAATGGGGCCCTGCTCGGAGTTATGACAAGTGTAGTGAAGAAGGTTGATGAGGTGCCCACGAATCTTGTTCTTGTCACCCACCTTGACTGCAAGGGTCTCTCAAAAGATACGGTGCATGATGTCATAGAAAGGCAGAAGATCACCAACAGATCCAACCTTTCCGGACGGAGGACACAAATCAGCCAAGTGAATAGCTTGGAAGACCCCTTTGTCGTGAATCTTGTACCCACGGTCAGCAGTAATGTCAGTATACTCATATCCCAAAAGACCGGCCAGCACGGAGAACGGAGCAGAGAACTTCTCATTACCACTCATCCAAGTAAGAGTGCGCTACATATCTGTCCCAAAATGCACAGTGGCATAGAATTGAGCCACAAGAGGCGGAGACACATCATGTTGAAAGCGCATGAGTGGAAGGAGGTTGAGCTTCACACACATGTTCTGGATCCCCTCAAAGTACGTAGAGTTTGTTGGAGTCTTGTAAAAGTGAGCAATGTTGATGCTCTTCTGAGTGACACACTTGTTGACGAACTGAGAAAAAATCTCTTCATAGTTGCGTTGCTGGAAAAGTGTCCAAAACTTGGAATCAGCCACATGATCATGATCATGACGATAGGGATTGACACGGCGCAGAGCAATCCACTCTGGTGCGGGCATTTCCTTCATGGTGACTGGCTCAGGAGGAGGAGGTTGTACATTTTGTGCTTTTGCCTTCTTGGAAGTGGTCTTCCGCTTCTTGGAGTGGGCGGGTGCAGCAGGAGGGGATGCACTGTCTTCAGCCTCAGCATCTTCCTCAGGATGGCAGTCAAACATGTTCTCACGCCCTAAAACAACAGCCGTTGTCTTCTTGACCCTAGATTTGGTTTTCCGTTCATACAGCTTGGATGAGTGAGCACGCGAACCGGACCCTCCCGCTAACAGAGATAGAGAATAGCATGGGGATAGAATAAGTACACAAGCCTAAAAAAAATCAAAGAATCTCACTGGTCGAAATTTTGACAGAACTCTACTTAGGCCGGAAGTTCCGGGGTGGACGGAAGTTCCGGAGGCCGGAAGTTTCGGGGAGCCCGGAAGTGCCGGGCCAGCCCGAACATGGAAACCCTAGCGAGGCCGGAAGGTCCGGCCTGCCCGGAAATTCCAGGCACCAGCATGGTCGCATGGTTCCTTCCGAATCTTGGCAGGGGACTGACATGGATCGATCAATTTGAGAAAAAAGAAGTCATGGAGCACTGCAAATCTAAAGTGGATGCAGGGCTTGAGAGTGTGAGGTTTGTGTTTACCCTAGAACCATAAGCGTAGCCTACAATCCCTAGGAATTTAGAGAGAGCAGAGAAAAGCTTAGGTTACCTTCCTCCATGTAGATGGTGAAGAGGACAGATCCCCTCCAAGTATGATGAAAGGGAAGAAGGGGTCAGAGGTTCCGGGGGCCGATAGCTCGCCCGGAAGTCGGCGATGGGTGAGGGGAGCCGCAGGGGGAGAGAGCAGTGGAACAGAGAAGAAGGGAAACAACCCCTTTGAGATCCCCTGCCCATAATATGTGCCCACGACCCGCGACGCCCGGAAGTTCCGGGAAAGGCCGGAAGTTCCGGTGGCCGGAAGTTCCGGCGGCCGGAAGTTCCGGGCCTCACCCAAGAAGTTCTGGGATATCCAGAGAGATTATAGTCTCTCTGAACTCCTGAGAACTAGGGGGAGGGGGTCCGAAAGCTCCCAAGACACCACACACCACATCAACATTTATGTGGGGATGATTTGAAGCTTGTGCACTAGATAAATATCAGATGGTTTCGAGATGAGAGAGATTTGAGTAGAACCTGAGCTAGGGGCAAAACACCAGAGGAACAACGAGAACCCGTAAATAGAGAGAAAAACACCGGACAAACACACAGAAAAAGAAATGTAGAAATGAAGAATAAGTCCAGCCTCTCTAAGAGAGGGCGGTGGACGAGTCCACCATGTTTGAGTGTGTGTGACTTGGTACTGCGAAGATTTTAACCTTGAGCCCAACATCACAACTCCATCATTTAAAGTACTAGGTCACAAAGTGACAACATAGTAACTTTGAGAGTGTTTGGTTTATTTGTGCATCATATAGGGTGAGATAACTCATGGGTTGAATGTCTCCCCCTAAAGACATGCCTACATCTAGACACGACATTATGAAAATGCATGAATGGGTATGATCTTTGGGGTTCTCAGCAATATTAATGGCACTTTCATTATCACATAGAAGAGGCACATGTCTATAGGTGATACCATAATCCTTCAAGGTTTGCCTCATCCATAGTAACTGAGTTGCACAACTGGCGGTTGCAATATATTCAGCTTCAGCGGTGGAGAGAGCAACACAGTTTTGCTTCTTCGAGGACCAACTTACCAAGGAGCGTCCAACAAATTGACATGCACCGGAGGTGGATTTACGATCCACTTTGTTTCTAGCCCAATCCGCATCCGTGTACCCAATGAGGTCAAACTTAGCATCCTTGGGGTACCATAGACCCAACTTTGGGGTGTGAACAGGGTATCTAAGAATATGCTTAACCGCCTTATGATGGCTTTCCCTAGGGGAAGCTTGAAATCTAGCACACATGCATACACTAAACATGATGTCTGGTCTAGATGCACAAAGATAAAGCAATGAACCAATCATAGAGCGGTATTTAGATGGGTCGAAAGGGATACCGTTTGAGTCTTCAGTGAGTACAATTTTGGTTGGCATGGGTGTCTTACATGGGCTAGCATCAGTCATGCCAAATTTTGCTAGGATATCCTTAAGATATTTTGCTTGAGACAAGAAAATTCCTTCTTGAAATTTTTGAATTTGAAATCTGAGGAAGAACTTCAAATCCGCATTGAGTGACATTTCAAAATTCTTGGTCATTGATGCCGCAAACTTCTTGCATAAATGAATGTTAGGAGAACCAAAAATGATATCATCTACATAGATTTGGCATAAGATCAAATCACCTTTGTCCCTCTTAGTAAAAAGAGTGGGATCAATCACCCCTCTCACAAAGCCATCATCGAGTAAAAACTTCTTAAGATGATCATACCAAGCATGAGGTGCTTGTCTGAGGCCATACAAAGCCTTATGAAGTTTATACACATAGTCTTTGTGATCGGGGTCAACGAACCCAGGTGGTTGTGATACATATACTTCTTCTTGTAGAGGGCCGTTAAGGAAAGCACTCTTCACATCCATTTGATGTAATGTAAAGCCATTGAAAGCAGCATAAGCAAGTAAGATGCGAATGGATTCAAGACGGGCAACGGGGGTAAAGGTCTCACCAAAGTCCAAACCTTCAACTTGTGAGTACCCTTGTGCCACTAACCTTGCCTTGTTGCAGATGATTACACCATTCTCATCTTGCTTGTTCTTGAAAATCCACTTTGTACCAATGATGTTGTGTTCCGTAGTTGGCCTCTTGACTAATGACCACACTTGATTGCGCTCAAAACTATTCAACTCTTCTTGCATAGCAATGAGCCAATCGTTGTCTATCAACGCATCTTGTACCTTGAGAGGTTCAACACTAGACACAAAAGAGAAGTGAGCACAAAAGTTTTTCAATTGTTTACGAGTGACTCTACCTTCCGATATGCCGGTGAGGATCTTATCAACATCAACACGACTGGCCACTCGAGGCATGATGGAGGTTAAGGTTTCACGAGGTTCAACTTCATGTCCATCATCCACGTCCTCTACATATGGATCATTAATGTGTGTTGGAAAATCTTCTTCTTCTTCTTGCATTTGTTGAGGTTCATTGTCAATGATTGCACTTTCTTGTTCTTGCCTTTGAGGATGATCTTGTTCTTGATGATTAACATGAAAAGGAGCTTGATTATCATCTTGTACTTGAACTATGGGTATTGGTTGAGTAATAGGGACTTGTGGTGGTATGGGTGTTGAAGTTGTTTGATGATGTGTGAGGCTTTCATCTTCTTCTTCATCATCATGAGGTTCTTGTTCCATTGGAAGAAGTGCACCAACACCCATGGTGAAAATATCTTGAGAGAAATCTTCTTCACCTGCATCACTTAGATCAACTTGCTCCCCATGGGAGCCATTAAACTCATCAAACACCACGTCACAAGTTTCTACAACACATCCATTGGATTTGTTGTAGACTCTATAGGCATGAGAGTTTGATCCATAGCTAACAAATATACCCTCGGTTGTTTTGGATTGAAATTTTCCTAACCGTTCCTTTTTGTTGAGGATGACATTTGCACCCAAATACACGAAAGTACTTGACATTTGGCTTGTTCCCGGTTAGAATCTCGTATGGAGTCTTTTCCAATATTTTGCGGAGGAAGAGTCGATTTGATGCATGACATGCGGTGTTGACAGCCTTGGCCCAAAAACTGTGTGGAGACTTGTATTCATCCAACATGGACCTTGCCATCTCCACAAGTGTACGATTCTTCCTTTCTGCAACACCATTTTGTTGAGGGGTGTATGGTGCGGAATATTGATGTTCAATCCCTTCATCACTAAGAATTCCTTCCAAGGTGTAATTCTTGAACTCGGAACCATTATCACTTCTTATTGCCACGATTTCTTTGTCAAACTTGCGTTGCGCTTGCTTGGCAAAATCAATGAAGGTGATCTTCGTCTCGTCTTTGGACTTGAGGAAAAACACCCATGTGTATCTTGAGTAATCATCCACAATGACAAGTCCATACTTTTTCCCACCAAGACTATCCCATGAAGGAGGCCCAAAAAGATCCACATGAAGGAGCTCCAATGGCCTTGAAGTAAACACAATATTCTTGGGTGGGTGCTTTGATTGATGTTGCTTCCCGGCTATGCATGCACTACACACACGATCTTTCTCAAAAGAGACATTTGTTAGTCCAAGGATGTGATTAACCTTTAAGAGATCTTGAAGATTTCTCATGCCGACATGGGCTAGCCGGCGATGCCATAGCCACCCCTTATCAGCCTTGGCCATTAGACAAGTTGCATGGAATGTGCTCTCTTTTGAGAAATCAACCGTGTAAAGGTTGCCATCCAACTCTCCAACAAAGGCCACTTCAAGAGTATCTCTCTTAAAGACTTTCACATCCGTTAGTCCAAAGAGTGTATCATAACCAACAGAAGCCAATTGGCGAACAGAAAGCAAATGGTATTTGAGGGATTGGACAAGCATCACATTTGCAAGAGACATGTCATTTGTGATGGCCACTTTGCCCAATCCGAGTACCTGTCCTTTTGAACCTCCACCAAACATAATGCTCATAAATGGTTGAATAGCTTCCATGAAATCGTAGAGCAACTTGCTATCTCCGGTCATATGATTGGTACATCCACTGTCAATCACCCATTTTACTCCACCGGAGAAAGCGACCTACACACAATTATGGCTTGGTTAGAGGCACCCATTTTGCAATGGGACCTCTCAGGTTAGTCACAAGGGTCTTAGGGACCCAAATAGCATAAAACCAAAATGCATTTTGAGGACCAACAAATTTAGCAAAAACTTCTCCATCCTTAGTCTTACGAAGTACATAGGATGGAGGCATAAACACTTTTGGTGATAGAGGCTAAGGTGTCCCGATGTTTCGATGAGATGGTGGCTATCGTTTTCTATGGGAGTCGACCTTGATGATCCGACTACGAACGTGCGAGACGTCGCGCCTTAGCAATCGCTAAACCAACTTCCGAGGGTTATTGACCACGCCGGAGCACGATCAACCTGACCACGAGGGCCTGTTTCCTGTGGAGCAAACGAAGAACAAGCAAGAAACTGAGATTGCAATTGGGATATTGCGAATATAAGATGAAAGCTTTATTGATCAAGGTGGGGTTCTGTGACGTCTTGGTCTGGTCGTTGGACACAAACGAAGTACGCGAAGTTGCAGCTATGGCGAACTTTTAATCTAAACAAAACCCAAAGTCTAAACGACGCCTAAGGGCTGTATATATGGAGGAAGAGGGGGAATTTCGTGGCCCTTGAGGGTGGGGTCCGAAACCAACCCTAACTCTTGTTTCCCCACACATACGGACTCTAAAAATAGCCTATACTTAAGTATTTCGAAATTACATGGGCCTGGCCCATTAATAAGGTGACGCAGCACCTAGAATAGCCTATGGACGAATATTATGAAGTGGCATCTTGTATATTTCGTCCAAGGCTTCATGCACTCCTTATGGCGGCTTCAAAGTCCTGAAATCATCACTTGTAACTCCGTTCTTGATCCCCTTGCGCATGCCATCACAACTCCATGCGTGTTCTTGCTCCAATGTTCATCCTTCTCCAAGCTAGGCCCTTCATTTGTAAGCAAAACAAATGTATCCAATTTAGGCAGCATCATAATCTCATGAACATTAGAATCATTACCAAGAAACGGAAGTACCTGGTAATTTAATTGGCGTGCGCGAGCTCTAGTAATTGGTCCAGTATATGTAACAGTAGGGGCTGTGGGTGTAACAATGGTATTGATGTCCTCATCATCCCCCCCTTCTTGAAATGAAGTCGTCCTCGACGGAAGCGCATCTTCCTCACCCAAATAAGGCTTCAAATCTGCAATGTTAAAAGTGGGACTAACCCCAAAATCTACAGGTAGCTCAAGTTTATATGCATTATCATTTATTTTCTCTAACACCTTAAAAGGACCATCAGCACGTGGCATTAGCTTTGATTTGCGCAGATTAGGAAATCTACCTTTACGCAAATGTAACCAAACAAGATCTCCAGGCGCAAACACAACATGTTTTCTACCCTTATCTCCAGCAAGTTTATATTTAGCATTCATACGCTCAATGTTTTCCTTAGTTAACTCATGCATTTTTAAAATCAATTCAGAACGTTCTTTAGCATCAAAATTAACCTTCTCTGAAGATGGAAGAGGCAACAAATCAATAGGTGCATGAGGTAGAAAACCATACACAATTTCAAAAGGGCACATCTTAGTAGTAGAATGCAATGAACGATTATAAGCAAATTCAATATGAGGCAGGCATTCTTCCCACATTTTCTTGTTATTCTTCAAAACAGCCCTAAGCATAGTAGACAATGTTCTATTGACTACTTCAGTTTGTCCATCAGTTTGGGGGTGACAAGTAGTACTAAAAAGCAACTTAGTCCCCAACTTAGCCCATAAACATCTCCAAAAGTGGCTAAGAAATTTAGTATCACGATCTGAAACAATAGTATTTGGCACACCATGTAAGCGAATAATTTCACGAAAGAACAAATCAGCAACATTAACAGCATCATCGCTTTTATGACATGGTATAAAGTGTGCCATTTTTGAGAACCTATCCACGACAACAAATATGCTATCCCTCGCCTTCTTTGTTCGAGGTAAACCTAAAACAAAGTCCATAGATATATCCTCCCAAGGAACACTAGGTACAGGCAAACGCATATATAAACCATGAGGATTGAGTCATGACTTAGCTCTTTGACATGTAGTGCAGCGAGCAACAAAACGCTCAACATCCCGTCTCATCTTTGGCCAAAAGAAATGTGTAGCAAGTATATCCTCCGTCTTCTTGACGCCAAAGTGTCCCATTAATCCTCCTCCATGTGCCTCCTGCAACAACAAAAGACGAACGGAGCTAGCTGGAATGCATAGCTTGTTAGCACGAAACACAAATCCATCGTTAAGAACGAACCTGTTCCAAGTTCTCCCTTCCTTACAATTCTGCAATACATCTTTAAATTCAGCATCATGAACATATTGATCTTTGATGGTCTCCAAACCAAATATTTTAAAGTCAAGTTGTGAAATCATAGTATAACGACGAGACAAGGCATCAGCAATAACATTTTCTTTACCCTTCTTGTGTTTAATGACATAAGGGAAAGTCTCAATGAAGTCAACCCATTTAGCATGTCTACGGTTCAGTTTTGCTTGACTTTTAATGTGTTTCAAAGATTCATGATCAGAATGTATAACAAATTCCTTGGGCCATAAATAATGTTGCCATATTTCTAAGGTCCGAACAAGAGCATATAATTCTTTATCATAAGTAGAACAGTTCAGACTAGGCCCACTCAATTTTTCAGAAAAGTATGCAACAGGTTTTCCATCTTGTAATAACACACCTCCTAATCCAATTCCACTAGCATCACATTCAAGCTCAAAAGTCTTATTGAAATTAGGAAGTTGGAGTAAAGGAGCATGTGTCAACTTATCTTTCAATACCGTGAAAGCTTCTTCCTGTGCGGTACCCCAAACAAAAGGCACATCCTTCTTTTTAAGCTCGTTGAGAGGTGCAGCAATGGTGCCGAAATCTCTCACAAAACGCCTATAGAAACCAGCGAGGCCAAGGAAACTCCTCACTTGTGTGACCGTTTTGGGCTGCGGCCAACTCTCAATAGCTTCAGTCTTGGCTTTATCAACTTCAATTCCATGTGGAGTAACAACATAGCCAAGAAAAGATACTCGGTCGGTGCAAAAGGTGCACTTTCCAAGGTTTCCAAACAAACGTGCATCACGTAGAGCAATAAAAACAACACGTAAATGTTCCAAATGTTCCTCCAAAGATTTGCTATAAATCAATATGTCATCAAAGTAAACTACCACAAATTGTCCAATGAAAGCACGTAAAACTTCGTTCATTAACCTCATGAAAGTACTAGGTGCATTAGTTAACCCGAAAGGCATGACTAACCACTCATATAATCCAAACTTAGTTTTAAATGCTGTTTTCCATTCATCACCCAATTTCATATGAATTTGATGGTATCCACTACGCAAATCAACTTTGGAGAATATTGTAGAGCCACTCAATTCATCAAGCATATCATCTAGCCTAGGAATAGGATGACGATAACGAATAGTAATATTATTAATGCCTCTACAATCAACGCACATACGCGACGTACCATCCTTTTTCGGCACTAAAATGATAGGAACAGCACAAGGACTAAGGGATTCGCGTATATAACCTTTGTCGAGCAGTTCTTGTACTTGACGCATAATCTCCTTCGTCTCCTCTGGATTGGTACGGTATGGTGCACGGTTGGGTAATGATGCACCGGGAATTAAGTCAATTTGATGCTCAATCCCGCGAATAGGTGGTAATCCCGGTGGCACGTCTTGTGGAAAGACGTCGGCGAACTCCTGCAAAATGTTAGTGACAGCAGGAGGCAAAGAGGAAGGCGCGTCCTCGAATGAAAATAATGCCTCTTTGCACACAAAAGCATAGCAAACAGATTTTGCTAAAATCTAGATCATCAATATCAGATTTGGTGGCAAGTAAACATGCACTTTTCAATTTAATTTCAGAAGCAACACTAGATTGTTTATTATTATTAGGCTGCATTTGTTGCTCAAATTCTTTTGCCACAATCTGATTTTCACTCTTAGTTTTCTCCTGTTTTGCTTTATTAGCTCTATTAATATCATCTTTCAAAATGGAATCAGGAGTCATAGGAAGCAAAGTAATATTTTTATCCTTATGAACAAGAGTATACTGATTGTTTCTACCATGGTGAATAGAATTTTTATCAAATTGCCATGGTCTACCAAGTAATAAGGAACATGCTTGCATAGGTACCACATCACAATCAACATAATCAGCATATGTAGAGATACTAAAATGCACACGAACAGTACGTGTTACCTTAACCTTGCCGCTGTTGTTGAACCATTGGATGTAGTAAGGATGTGGATGTGGTCTTGTGGTGAGAGATAGCTTCTCCACCATCTCCATGCTAGCCAAGTTATTGCAGCTCCCTCCATCTATGATCACGCGAACAGAACGTTCCTTCACAACTCCCTTTGTATGGAACAAATTATGCCTCTGATTTTGCTCAGCTTGTGTAACCTGCACACTCAAAACACGTTGAGCAACTAAACATTCATACCTGTCAGCATCTTCAGGAGCCATGTATTGCGTCTCATGATCAGAATCGTCTCCACCGTGTTCGTTCACGTGTAATAAGAGCCAAAGTCTCCTCATCATAGTCACTAGCGGACTCATACCCACCATCCTCAGTAACAATCATCACACGCTTAGATGGGCATTCTCTCGCATAATGACCTCCACCCTTGCAACGTCGACAAATAATATCATGTGTTTGCCCTGTTGATGCCATGGATGAAGAAGAGCTCTTTGCAGGCCCAGAAGGTGTGCTCTTGGCAGATAGTGGTGATTGTGCCTGCTTTATTGTATCACGGTTGGAGGTGGCAGCCGACGGAGGCGCCGGTGTAGCAGAACGTGTGGAAGTAGATGATGCACGTGGTGTCCATGATGAAGGTCGACCTGCAGAAAAGTTAGTCCGCGCCAATGCCTGTCGATCCTGCACTTCACGTTCAGCTTTACAAGCAAGATGGAATAAACGAGTGATATTAGTATACTCCTTATACTCTAGAATCGTCTGAATCTCTCTATTTAATCCACCCATAAAACGTGCAAGCATAGCTTCATTCTCCTCAACAATACCACATCTAATCATGCCAGTTTGTAATTCCTGATAATATTCTTCTACAGAATTTTTTCCCTGTCTTAAGCGCTGCAATTTTTGAAGTAATTCACGTTGATAATATGGTGGAACCCAACGAGTACGCATAGCAGTTTTCAAAGCAGCCCAAGTAGCCGGAATAGGATATAATCTACAATGCTCAGACCACCAAACACATGCAAAACTAGTGAAAGCACAAACAGCAGCAGGAACACGTCTCTCCTCGGGATATTGTAAACATGTAAATCGTTGTTCAGTTTCTAACTCCCAAGTAAGATATATATCAGGAACATATCTACCCTCAAATGGTGGAATATTCAATTTTAGTTTAGGGAGATGGTCATGATCTCGTACCTGAGGGTGAGCCCTACCATTGCCATTATTTGCATGTGGACGACCTGGTGGTTGCTGTGCTGGTGGTGGCACGTAGTTCTAATTTTGATCAACCTCATCCTCATAATCTCCCACATAATCATCCTCCTCCACATCAGCAGTAGGAGCCACAGAAGTATCAACAGCAGCACCAGCAGTTTGGCCCGACTGAAGAGGGACACGGCTCGCTCGGCGGAGGGCTGTTTCCCGACGTGGAGGTAGTCGATGTTGTTGCTGTTGTTGCAGAGGTGCGGCAGGAGCAGCCGGTGGTGGTGGTGGAAAACGCGAAAGCAATTCAGCAAACTTGTTATCGAGCTTTGTTTCAAACGTCTTCTCCATGCCATCTATCTTCTCCATGGCCTCTTCAAATCTGTTTATCACATCTTGCACCTGTCCACTCATCATTTGCTGAAACGTATCATGAAGCTCCTTGTTCGTCAAGTTCTCCCAGTCAGTCTCGTCGACTTGTGATCCTGGCATGGTTAGCAGCAATAGAAACACACAAGAATATGATCCTACAGACTACTAACAAGTGGTGGTGGTGGCGGGTGTCACAAATCCGTCAAGCAAATCTCAAATTCTTACCAGTTCTTACCCAGCAGCAGGCGGTGATCGGCAACCGTTGTAGTCAAAACTCTCAAAAGCTTGGATAGAGCGATTGCCAGGGAGAGTCAAACGCACGACGTAGATGTATGTGGAGCTGGGAAGGCTTATAGTATGGTAGCAAAAAGGGTCAGCAATAATCAATTCAGAGATGCAAAGTTGAATAAACGCTCAACGACGGTACTGTGCTGGTCCTAGGCTAGACCGTGCTAGAGACGCGAGCCTAGAACACTAACAAAATCACGGCGCTGCACGTAAATAAGGGAAAAGCACACTCTGGAACTCTTTTTTTTTCGCTTTTTTTTGCGCTCCTTTTTTTTGCGCTCCTCTTTTTTTTGCGAAAAATCACTATAATGGCGAGTGTCTCAAAACTCTTCCCTCGTCAAACTGATAGGATGGGCACGAAAATTTTTTTTTTCACTTTTTTTTCGGAAATCAGGGCAGCGACGACGAAAAAGTGCGACAAAAAATCACTATGATGGCACGTGGCTCAAAAGACTCAGAAAAGCCTAAAAATAGGATAGGGAAAAAAATTTTGCCCGTGAAAATTTTGGCCTAAAAACTGCCCGGGGGTCTCCAGACTTTTTTTCTGAGACCTACGCAGGCAAGGAAACACGAATCGGAATTTAGATTGATCTCAAGAACAAACCTAATATGAGAAGAACTCGGATTGGTGGTGGATATATGGTTGTGGTATATGGCAGCGGTGGTGGTATATGGTAGCGGTGGTGGTATATGGATACGGATTGGTGGTGGTATATGGATATGGATTCAGAGCGGTGGCGGATAAGCAAAAGTGGTAGATGGCAAGGCGATGATGATGGTGCGGCGGCGGCGTGACAACTTATGACCAGAACTCGAAACTCTAAAAGACTAGACTCTAAGACCAGCAACTTGACACGACGATGCAACCGCAAATTCAACAAAGCAAAAACCCTAAAAAGATTATGCAAAGGCTCAGATTGGTTCGGATATGATGAACTAACCCTAATTTTTTTTCTGGCTTTTTCGTGGACTGTAGGTATGAAGAACAGACTCGATCTAATCTACGAAAAACTGTAAAATCTCACCGAGCAACCTGGAAATCTGATACCACTTGATAGAGGCTAAGGTGTCCCGATGTTTCGATGAGATGGTGGCTATCGTTTTCTGTGGGAGTCGACCTTGACGATCCGACTACGAACGTGCGAGACGTCGCGCCTTAGCAATCGCTAAACCAACTTCCGAGGGTTATTGACCACGCCGGAGCACGATCAACCTGACCACGAGGGTCTGTTTCCTGCGAGCAAACGAAGAACAAGCAAGAAACTGAGATTGCAATGGATATTGCGAATATAAGATGAAAGCTTTATTGATCAAGGTGGGGTTCTGTGACGTCTTGGTCTGGTCGTTGGACACAAACGAAGTACGCGAAGTTGCAGCTATGGAGAACTTTTAATCTAAACAAAACCCAAAGTCTAAACGACGCCCTAAGGGCTGTATATATGGAGGAAGAGAGGGGAATTTCGTGGCCCTTGAGGGTGGGGTCCGAAACCAACCCTAACTCTTGTTTCCCCACACATACGGACTCTAAAAATAGCCTATACTTAAGTATTTCGAAATTACATGGGCCTGGCCCATTAATAAGGTGACGCAGCACCTAGAATAGCCTATGGACGAATATTATGAAGTGGCATCTTGTATATTTCGTCCAAGGCTTCATGCACTCCTTATGGCGGCTTCAAAGTCCTGAAATCATCACTTGTAACTCCGTTCTTGATCCCCTTGCGCATGCCATCAACTCCATGCGTGTTCTTGCTCCAATGTTCATCCTTCTCCAAGCTAGGCCCTTCATTTGTAAGCAAAACAAATGTATCCAATTTAGGCAGCATCATAATCTCATGAACATTAGAATCATTACCAAGAAACGAAAGTACCTGGTAATTTAATTGGCGTGCGCGAGCTCTAGTAATTGGTCCAGTATATGTAACAGTAGGGGCTGTGGGTGTAACAATGGTATTGATTCCTTCATCATGTGGCTTGTTGAGAGTAGGCATGCCCTGTGGCTTCCACTAACAACCTTACCTTTCTCCTTGTGCCCTTCTCGTACAAAAGTTTCTTTTAGAGGGAGTGGTGCACTTTTGAGAGGATGTCTTCTTCTTGCTTGTGCTTGGGTCAAACCCGAGTCCTCTTTGGCAAACACTTCATTGTGTTGGCTCAACACCTCATTAAGGTTCTTTTGCCCTTGAGCACATGTCATGAGCCCTTTCTCGATTTGAGCTTTGAGAAAGCGATTCTCCTCAAGAATAGATGCTAGATCACTACTAGAGTTAGTAGTACAAGCATCAACATTGATAATAGGAGAAGAGTAAGCCTTGGCTAGAGTTTCAAGATAAGTAAGCTTGAGTGTCTCAAAACTCTTTGTAAGAAGGGTGAGCTCTTCTTCCTTGGTCTTGAGGGACACAATAGGAGCTCACAATCCTTAGAGAGAGAAGCATTAGACTTCACAAGCTTACTTTTATCATTCATCAACTCTTCGCAAGAGTCAATAGCCTTTTTCAAGGAGGCAAGATCTAGTATGAACATCAATGTTTGCACCAATTTTAAGCATAGTTCATCATTGCGTGCTTCCTCATATTGGACTTTCCGCTCAAGGATTTCATATTTTTCCTTTTCCTCGGTGACGAGGGTTTCGAGTTCCTTAATGGAAATGGTGTGCTTACTCACCATCTCCATAAGCATACGAAACATAGTGAGCTTCTTTCCTTTAAGAGAGCACATGAACTTATTTAGTTTAGCAAGCATAGGATCATTTATATCATCATCCTCATAACTATCCTCCGCATCAAGATACTCATCACTAGGAGTAGGAGGAGTGAAAAGAGGAGGGTTTGATCGTGGGGTTACCTTGACCTTGTCAGGAGAGTGTTGGTCCTCTCCATCTTCTACCACGGCCTTCGCCATGAGAGCACTTGTGAGCGTTGCCCTTGTAATCCTTCATGTAGTTGTAGGTGACAACTTCACCACTCTTGTTGACTAGCCTCAATGTGTTTTGAGAATCTTGAGCAACTCCGGCAACACCACTAACATCATCTGGATCGGATTCTTCTTGAGCAACCATTGCTTTCCCATCTCTCTTCTTGAGCTTGGAGTTCAAAGGATTTGGCAACTTCTTCTTGGGAAAGGTCTTGGGAAACCTTGGTTTATCTTCTCTCTTCTCATAAGGGCACTCGTTGGAGAAGTGGTTGGTTTCTTCACAGTTGTAGCATTTTCTTACTTTCTTCTTTTGAAACCTACCCTTGAATTTTCCCGCGCTAAACTTCTTGACAAAGAGAGCCATGTCTTCATATGAAGGGCCCTCATCGGATTCAACCTCATCACCATCTTCTTCATCATCATCATCTTCTTCTTCACTTTGCTCATCTTCACATACATGCTTGGCCTTCAATGCAAGATTGATCTTTGACGATGGAGTACCATGCATGGCAAGATGTTTTGTAGCATTTGCCTTTGACTCTTCAAATAGTTGGAAAGTGGATATGATGTCATCTGTAGTCATTTCCTTGAAGGCATGGTGTTGTCTTATGTCCCATACCATTTGATGGTGATATGGAGCAAGAGCATGGAGCAACTTGTCCACAAGGAATCGCTTAGTCATGTTGAATCCATCTTGTGTCTTGTCACACTCACACGACTCAATATCAGCGGTGAGAGTCATGAGGCGCTCAAGGAGTTGATTGGAGTTTCACCTTTCTCCATACAAAAGTTTTGCAATTGCCCCTTGGCAATTTCATATTGAGCACTCCGGAGGGTGGAGGTACCGGTCTTGGATCTTATAATACTTTCCCATAGTTCCTTGGCACTTGTGATGTGTATGAAAGGTCTCCTTTGCTTTTCAACCATACCTCTCCTTATACACATGGTTGCAGTGTCATTGAGATTCTTGTCATAAATTTCTCTTGGTGTAGGATTCTTTGGATCAACCACATGGGTAACCATACTCCAAGATCTCCAGCATCTCATCATTTCCATATCGAAGATGATCCTGCATAGCAACTCTCCACAAGGCAAAATCGGAAGTGGCATCAAGTAAAGGAGGTTTGCCTTGAGGGTTATATTTAGGTTTCTCAACTTGGGGTCTTGCATAAAGCCAAGGAACACTGGAGTGTTCATTGCTAGGAGGTTGTTGACCAAGTGACGGAGTAGGCACAGTTGGCCTCGAAGCCGCACCACCCGAAAGTGGTGCAAGCACCGTGGACAACGTGGCTATCCTCATTTGGACCAAGGCCTCAAGAGAAGCATCATGCTCCTCCTTTTGCTTAGCAAGGGCCCATTCTAGATCCTCAGAAGTAAAGGTCTTAACTTCAGAAGAAGCCTCGCCTTTATCCTTCGGATCTACAACACGGGGAGTCCCATCGGGGTTCATCTCGCTCTAGGGCGGTTAAGCCACAAGAATAGAGCACGAGGCTCTGATACCAATTGAAAGGATCGAGATGGACCTAGAGGGGGGGGGTGAATAGGTACAATTACAAATTTTAATTGTTACTAAGCAATTTTAGGCAATAATGCGGAAAATGAAAGTGAGCCTAACAATTGCAAGTATGATACTAATGAGCTAAGCAAGATAAACAAGTGACACAAATATATGTATGAGTAAGCAAGCACAAGATGATATAAGTAAGTGCTAAAAGACAAGTAACCACAAGTAGAGAGTTAGGGTTAGGGATAACCGCAACTCCGAGAGACGAGGATGTATGCCGATGTTCACTTCCTTGGAGGGAAGCTACATCACCGTTTAGAGAGGTGGATGTTACCACGAAGGCACACCAACGCCACGAAGGCTCACCCTATTCTCTCCTTGAGACAACACCATGAAGGCGTTTCTCAACCACTAGTGGTAGACCTTGGGGTGGTCTCCAAACCCTCACAAACTTTCCGGGGAAAATCACAATAGTCGATTTCTCGCCGGAGCACTCCTACCGCCTAGGAGTCTCCAACCTCCAAGAGTAACAAGACGCACCACAAAAACAAGGGGGAATCAACTTTCGCTTTGGTGAATGTGTAGATCGAGCACTTCTCCTTTGCTTCTCAAAAGATCAAGAGCTTTGGTTGGCTAAGGAGGGAGATCTCCAAGAAATCGAGATCTGAAAATGGAGGTGAGAGAAATGGAGTCGTCAACCCCTTTGTGAGGAAGAAGAAGACTATTTATAGGTGGGGATGAAAGCCGTTGGAGGCAGATTTCTGCGCAGCCCGGAAGTTCCGGCAACAGACGGAAGTTCCGAACCCCGGAAGTTCCGGCCAAGTTCCGGACAGGTTTCGGGCTACACAGAAGGTTTGCACCACTCAGTAGTACCCCGGAAGCTGCTGACACAGGGGACGGAAGTTCCGGTGCCCGGAAGTTCCGGCCGCCCCGGAAGTTCCGGGTGACGGAAGTTCCGGCGAGGTTCCGGCGAGGTTCCGGGCTACACAGAGAGATCGCACGAAAAGTGCAGTTTCTCTGGGTACCCCGGAAGCTTCCCGGACCCCGCCCGGACATTCCGGTCCCCGGAAGTTCCGGCCGTCCCCTGAAGTTCCGGCCTGAATAGAGACTTGGCACTAGGATTTTCAGATCAATGTGAGAAGGTAAGTTGATTCCCTGGATGTTTTTATGATGCACCCCCTCTTAATAGTGCGGCTGCCCTAAGGACTCAAGAAATAAGAAAACATTAAGGTACTCTTCTTTTCTTGAGTGCACTGCTTTTCCTTGTTCCAATAAGAGAGAAAATAACCATCCATGCTTCACTTTTAGTTTGATCAGGGCTGTTAACACTTAGAACATGCAGTTAGAAACACAAATGAAGTTGTCATCAATGTCAAAAACACTTTAGTGCAATATTGCACTTTCAATATTGCCGAGTATGTAGCAGTATGTGATGTATGTCAGAGAGTGAAGGCATAACATCAGAAGCCAGCAGGATTGCTACAGCCTATGCCGATACCCGAATGGAAGTGGGACAAACTTGGCATGGATTTTATAACCGGATTACCCAGGACCCGATCGGGATATGATTCAATCTGGGTAGTAGTTGTTCGTTTGACAAAGGTAGCTCACTTTATCCCAGTGAAGACCACCTATACAAGCGCGAAGTTGGCCAAGATATATAGGATCGTATGTCTGCATGGAGTTCCGAGGACCATCGTATCAGATAGAGGGACACAGTTTACCTCGAAGTTTTGGAATCAATTGCACCAGACTTTGGGTACTAGGCTAGAGTTCAGTACAGCCTTCCATCCGCAGACAGATGGAGAGACCGAGAGAGTCAATCAGATTCTGGAGGACATGTTGAGAGATTGTGCGCTAGATTATGGATCTAGTTGGGATGACAATTTGCCTTATGCAGAGTTCTCATACAACAACATTTATCAGGCTAGTTTGAAGATGGCACCTTTTGAAGCCTTGTATGGAAGGAGATGCAGGACCCCGTTAATGTGGGATGAAGTTGGAGACCGTCAGTTGTTTGGACCGGATTTGATCAAAGAGTCCGAAGAGAAGGTTAGGTTGATTCGAGATAGACTGAAGATAGCTCAGTCCAGGCAGAAGAGTTATGCAGATACTAAACACAAGAAGGTAGTTTATGAGATTGGAGACCGAGCATATCTTCGTGTGTCATCACTGCGAGGAGTTAAACGTTTTGGAGTTAAGGGAAAGTTAGCCCCGAGATTTGTAGGACCATATCGAGTGTTGGAACGTATGGGAGAAGTTGCCTACAAGTTGGAGTTACCCGAAGGACTGTCAGGAGTTCATGATGTGTTTCACGTTTCCCAGTTAAAGAAGTGCCATGCAGCGATGGCCGATGTTCCACTAAGAGATACAGTGCCCCGGGAAGCAATTTAGTTCGAGAGTGATCTGACCTACGAGGAGAAGCCCATCAAGATTCTTGAGTTTACACGCAACAAGGTTATCAAGTTTTGCAAAGTTCAGTGGAGCCACCATACCGAGGATGAAGACACCTGGGAACGAGAAGAATACCTACGGAAAGACCACCCGCACCTATTTTCTAGCCAACCCGAATCTCGAGGGCGAGATTCATCTTAAGGGGGGTAGGTTTGTAACATCCCAAATTTTCAATTTGCATGTTATACATAGGTCATCATATGCATATCATATTTTATTTGCATTTTGGTTGTGATCCTAGAAATCTTAAGCAACTCAAGGACCCAAGGAGAGAGTTGGAGATTTCATTTATTTTCATATTTCATTTTTCTCAAATTTGAAGAGAGGATCATTTTGATTTTAATATTTTTCTCTCCGAAATATTTCCAATATTAAAATAAATGAGAGGAGATAAAATGACTTCTCCAAATTCAGAGGGAATATTGGAGGAAAAATATTAAAATTAAATAAATATTTTATTTGGAATTTTATTGCTATTTTATTCCAATTAGAAAAATATGCCTTTTTTCAAAACTGCATTTTTAGGCCAGAAAAATGTTCACTTGGAGCTAAATATTTTATTTAGACGGTGAAAATTGTTTTTGGCATTTTTAGAATTTTTTATATTTTATTAGGATTTTTGTTTCGGTGGAATTTATTAAAAAAAAGAGTTCGGATCGACTAGGCTGAAGCCCAGCCGGCCCAGCAGGCCACGCCTGCCGCCCACTCCTGCGCGCCGCCGCCTTCCCCGCTGCCGTTCCGCGCACGGACCCCGAGGGGGAGTCCGAGCCGGACTCCGCTCCGGGCCGCCCCCCTCCCCAAGCCAAGCGCCGCCCCGCCCCCTTTATAAGCGCGTCGCCTCACCTCCCCACCCCGAGCCGCAGCCACCATCGTCGAGCTGCGCCGTTGCCGCTTGCCGCCGCCCGCGCCGCCCGCCGCCGCTGCTGCTCGCTGCCGCCCCGCCGCACCGCACCACCCCGCCGCCCCGCTCCCCGGACCCTGCCACGCCACCTCGCCATCGCTCTCTGCTCGTCGGAGCCGCCGACCCGCCGGGTTTCCTCGCAAACAGGTAAAAACTGCCGATTTTTGTCGGTTTTGTTTTTAGATCGGTTTTATTTTAGGTTTAGGGTTTTCTCTGTTTTCTTCGGTTTTCGCTAATTAGCGAACGTTCACCTGAACGCGTTCGTTCGTTCATTCATCTCTGATAGCGAACGTTCGTTCTTTAGTCTTTTTCTCTCTATTTTATTTTTGGCTAGGGACCTATCCGCGATTATTTTTATCGCAGATTAGCCCCTAATCTTCAAACGCCCATAACTTTTTAACCGTTTGTCCAAATCCAGTGAAACCAACGCCAAAATCTTCATCTCGAAACCCTCTTTCTAGTTAACCAACTTGAACATGATTTTGACAATTTAAAACTTGGTTTCAAGCGGATTTGAATTCGAACTTCTTTTGATCGTAGTTTGAGTTTCACAGCTCCGATTTGATTGATTCTTTTTGCAAATCAAAGCTCTTCAGTTGAACTTTCAGTTTTTACTTGCTTATCTGAGTTTTACTCTTGCATCTATGCTTGAGTGCTTATGTATACTATTGTTTGTTTGCGATAGAGTTTCCGGAGTGCGAAGCGTGCTACTACGAGTCTCTAGGGTTTTCAGATCGTCAGCAAGGCAAGTAACACTTTGATCATACCCCTTTATTACCCAGTTTTTATGCATTAGCTTCAACCCTCAAACACTGCATGGTGAGGATTTGATAACTTGTGGGTTTTGGGAAGTAGATGATGAGGTAGAACCTATTGCTCTCTTTTTTATATCAAACCCTGGGAGTTACTTCTATGTTATGCTTATACTGCTATACTATGCTCATAGACGTGGTTTGGTTGAGTCTATCCATGACAGATGTGAGATTTGTTAAATAATGGTTAACTTAAGGTGGCTACTTTAATACACATCTGGGTGGATTGGTCGAGGCACCCTGGAGCACCTAGCGGTTGTCTGGGCACCTGGAGCAATCTAGAGCTGTCCTGGGATATCCCGGAGTAACCGTGTGATCATCCTACGGTTTGCCACCCAGGATCAAAGGGATCATAAGATTATTCATGCTGGAAATTTCTGTGTGTAGCCACAAGCCATTTTGGGCTCTAGCATAGTTGAGTAAGTTATGGGAATCCTTTCCATGATGGGCTAGCAGATGTAGGGGATTGTAGGTGTACCGGCCTATCTATCGGTTAAGGGGACCTCTTCGGAAAGACTGTGTCTTGGCCATCCGTTTCTCAAACACCATGCAGTGCGAGAAATACAACGGAGGAGATCGAGTCTTGTGGGGAAAAGGTGCGCAAACCTCTGCAGAGTGTATAAACTAATCATGGTTAGCCGTGTCCCCGGTTATGGACATCTTGAGTATCTGGTGTTGAATTATTGATTTGATCTCATCACTCTTAATTAATTCTGTTGGGCTGTTAATTACTTTTTAATTGGGATTGAGTTGGAGGAACCTTCTCAGTGTTTTATCAACCAACTTGATAGTTAAGTGAAATTTATTCCTTCACTAGTAGAAAAAGGGTCAAATGTGAAGCACATTAGTGCCGGTTTGAATTTGAGCCGGCACTAATGTGTCCATTAGTGCCGGTTCCAACGGCTAGGCGGGTGGACATCATTAGTACCGGTTCGTGGCGAACCTTTAGCACCGGTTCATGCCACAAACCGGTACTAAAGTGACTGGTGGCAGGATGTTGTCAGTCTGGGGCCCCTCCAGCACCTTTAGTACCGGTTCGTATCATGAACCGGTACTAAAGGTCATCCTACATAAACCCTTAGTCCACCCGTGCTCGCTCTGTTCTTCCCCTTTCCCCTCTCCTCTCTGTTCTTTCCCTCTTCCTCTCAAGCTCATCACACATTTTGCCCAAAATTTGTCAAGATTTGAAGGCCCCCATCCATTCAAATGATCACAAAGGTTAGCAACTTTGTCCTTTCATCTCTCATTGCTAGATTAGCTCTTGCAATGCTTTATATAGTGATTGATTTGTGAGTTTAGTAATTTGGGAGGAATTATATATATGTGCTAGTATTTGATTTTTATGCAATTTGAGGTCAAAAATAACACTTAGTTTGCATATGTAGGTGTGGTTTACTTAGTGCCTTCTAAATCTCCGTCGTAACCACCATCGATCGCCCGTAACGTCCCGTCGCTGGCACCACCTTGTGGTGAGCCTTTGTTCATGAATGTTTTATATAAAATGATGTTTGTGTGATTTGGATATATAGTTACTCGTATAATTATCTTACCCATATGTTGTTTGTTATACATAGTGCCATGGTTTTGATATCTGTCCCCGTCGGCCCTCGTCCGGGTTATGATTCGGATGTGGTATATTCTCTTTTAAAACTATTTGTTGCATTTCGTGTTTATGACAAATTATGCCCATCAAGTTGACATAGATATTTGTATGTAGGAGGTAGTTAAACCGGAAATTCCAACCGACCCTATTGTCGAGAGGTTAAATTTAGTTGAAAGAGAAAATGAGGATTTGAAGGAAAAATTGAAAAGAATTGAGGGGGAGAAGATGGAATTGGAGTTGCATGTTGCCGATGTCGTCGATGATCACAAGATTAAGATGGAGAAAATGCGCTTGAAGATTTGAAAGATTAGAAAATATGCCATTCATAGTGAGGCTTGGTATCATTATGTTGTTGGATCAATTGCTACCTTAGTTGCGATCTTGATCGCATTTGTTGTTGCATTTAAATTCTTTAGCTAGAGAGTTATTTGTTTGTTGCATTTAAGTGTTGTATGAACTTTATGTATGAACTTTTATTAATTTGGTCTTTTTCAGTGTTGTGTAATGAAGATGAGCCGACAATGGATGTACGATGACCGATGCTCTCCCGAGTTCATTAATGGCATGCAAACTTTCTGCTTGCGGCTGAGGCAAACAAGCGGGCGGATGGTTTTATGCGTTGTCCATGTGTTGGCTGTAAGAATGATCTAAATTACTCTAAGTCAAGAACCATTCACGTCCACCTGTTTAAGTCCGGTTTGGTGCCCCACTATAATGTTTGGACCAAGCACAGAGCAAGAGGGGTTATGATGGAAGACAATGAAGAAGAAGAGGACGACGGCAGCTATCCTGGCCATGTGTTCCCTGAATACGATGATACAACAATGGGGGAAGAAGCTGAGCCGGTAATGCGGGAAGAAGCTGAGCCGGCAATGCGAGAAGAAGGTGAACAAGAGGCATCAGATGAGCCCGTTGATGATCTAGGTCGGGCCATTGCCAATGCAAAGAGAAACTGCGCAAGTGATTTGGAGAAGAATAAGTTGCAGCGCATGTTAGAGGATCACAAAAAATTGTTGTACTCGAATTGCGTAGGTGACAAGAAAAAGCTGGGCACCACACTAGAATTGCTGCAATGGAAGGCAGAGAATGGTGTATCTGACAAGGGATTTGGAAAGTTGCTGGTGATGATAAAGAATATGCTTCCAAAGGATAACGAATTGCTCGAGAGTACGTATGAAGCAAAGAAGGATGTATGCCCTCTAGGGTTAGAGGTGCAGAAGATACATGCAAGCCCTAATGATTGCTTCCTCTACCGCAGTGAGTACGAGGATTTAAACGCTTGCCCGGCATTGCGCTATAAGATCAGCCGCGATGACCCTAGTGATGTCGAGGGCGAGCGGCCCAGGAAGAATATTCCTGCCAAGGTGATGTGGTATGCTCCTATAATACCACGGTTGAAACATTTGTTCCAAAACAAAGAGCATGCCAAGGCGATGCGATGGCACAGAGAATACTGTAAGAAAGACAGAAAGTTGAGAGTACCCGCTGACGGGTCACAGTGGAGAAAAATCGAGAGAAAGTACGGGAAGGAGTTTGCAGATGACGCAAGGAACGTATGGTTTGGTCTAAGCGCAGATGGCATTAATCCTTTTGGGGAGCAGAGCAGCAACCATAGCACCTGGCCTGTGACTCTATGTTTGTATAACCTTCCTCCTTGGTTGTGCATGAAGTGGAAGTTCATTATGATGCCAGTGCTCATCCAAGGCCCTAAGCAACCTGACAACGATATTGATGTGTACCTAAGGCCATTAGTTGAAGAACTCTTACATCTGTGGAATGGAACAGGTGTACGTGCGTGGGATGAGCACATGGGGGAAGAATTTGACCTAAAGGCGTTGCTGTTCGTGACCATCTATGATTGGCCTGCTCTCAGTAACCTTTCAGGACAGACAAACAAGGGATACCGCGCATGCACGCACTGTTTGGACGATACCGGCAGTATATATCTGGATAATTGTAAGAAGAATGTGTACCTGGGACATCGTCGATTTCTTCTGAGCAGGCATGCCGTACGAAAGAAAGGCAAGCATTTCAAAGGTGAGGCAGATCACCGGACGAAGCGTCGCCACCGTACTGGTGCTGATGTACATGATATGGTCAAGGATTTGAAGGTAGTCTTTGGAAAGGGTCCTGGCGGACAACCTGTTCTGAATGACGCTGACGGACGCGCACCCATGTGGAAGAAGAAATCTATATTTTGGGACCTGACCTATTGGAAATACCTAGAGGTCCGCTCCGCAATCGACGTGATGCATGTGACGAAGAATCTTTGCGTGACCCTGCTTGGCTTCTTGGGCGTGTATGGGAAGACAAAAGATACACCTGAGGCACGGGAGGACCAGCAACGTATGCACGGAAAAGACGGAATACATCAGGGTCATGCCAGCTACGCTCTTACCAAACAAGAGAAGGAAATCTTTTTTGAATGCCTGCTCAGTATTAAGGTACCGTCTTGCTTCTCGTCGAATATAAAGGGAATAATAAACATGGCAAAGAAAAAGTTCCAGAACCTAAAGTCTCATGACTGCCACGTGATTATGACGCAACTGCTTCCGATTGCATTGAGGGGGCTTCTACCGGAAAACGTTCGATTAGCCATTGTGAAGCTATGTGCATTCCTCAATGCAATCTCTTAGAAGGTAATCGATCCAGAAATCATACCAAGGTTAGAGAATGATTTGGTGCAATGTCTTGTCAGTTTCGAGTTGGTGTTCCCACCATCCTTATTCAACATCATGACGCATGTCCTAGTTCACCTATGCAAAGAGATTAACGTTTTGGGTCCTGTATTTCTACACAATATGTTCCCCTTTGAGAGGTTCATGTGAGTCTTAAAGAAATATGTTCATAACCGTGCTAGGCTAGAAGGAAGCATCTCCAAGGGCCATGAAAATGAGGAGGTCATTGAGTTTTGTATTGACTTTATTCCTGACCTTAAGCCGATTGGTGTTCCTGAATTGCGGCATAAGGGCAGACTGGATGGAAAAGGCACGCTAGGAGGGGATCAAATAATATTTATGGACGGACATTCTCTCACTGAAGCACACTACACAGTTCTACAGAATTCCACCTTGGTGGCTGCGTATATGGACGAACACAAGAATTTTCTACGCTCCAAACACCCGGAGCAGTCTGATGACTAGATTACACGTGAACAAACCAGGAGTTCCGCCGGCTGGTTGCAGACACGTACCATGCATGACGCCTCTATTGAAGATGACCTATACTCATTGTCCTAGTTACCATCTTTGAATATAATGACTTTCAAAGGGTACATGATAAATGGTAATACATTTTACATGATCGCCCAAGATAAGAAGAGCACCAACCAAAACAGTGGTGTCCGCTTTGATGCAGCAACCAAGACGGGAAAGGAAACATATGATGGTTATGTACAGGACATATGGGAACCTGACTATGGACGTGGTTTAAAGGTCTCTTTGTTTCGGTGCAAATGGGTCAATATGACACGAGGCGGGGTAACGGAAGACCCGCAGTACGGAATGAGAACACTGGATCTCAACAATCTTGTGTATGCAGACGAACCATTCGTCCTAGCTAATGATGTGGCACAGGTTTTCTATGTGAAGGACATGTCTACCAAGCCGAGAAAAAGAAAAGATAAGGAAGCGAATGCATCATACGATGAGCCAAAGCGACACATAGTTCTTTCTGGGAAGAGAAACATCGTGGGAGTGGATGACAAGACGGACATGTCAGGAGATTATGAAAAGTTTGATGAAATTGCTCCATTCATAGTGAATATTGACCCGAGCATCCCATTAAATGATGAAGATTTTCCATGGTTACGGCGCAAAGGGATACACGCGAAGAAAAAGTTTCACACCCAAAGATCTAGGATGTCATCGGCTTCACTATCATCACTTTCTTCTGTGTTTCACACCCAGGAGGGAATCTCTGTAATAGTTAGGGTAGTTATGTGTTTTGGCATTTGAAACGCGAAGAAATTTTATGTGCAAACAAATTCTTTCATGCATTTACTGATTTTTTCAGCTAAATTGAAAAACACTTCAAATGAACTCCGAAAAGGTTGAAAGTTGGCATGGTATCATAATTTCACCCACATAGCATGTGCAAAAAAGTAGAGAGGGTTACGACAAAAAATGGATGCACTTCGTGTACAAAATGGACAATCTCTTTCGAACTATCAGGGTTTCAGACGAAAACTCATCTGTTACAAAGGCATTTTATTTTTAAAATAACCTAAGCATTACCAAATTGAATATAATGATAAAAACACTAATATTAAACATAATAAAAAAGAACCACTGAAAAATGTATTCATAAAGAAACTCTAAATACAGAAAAAAAGAAAAAAAGCCCGCCTACTGGGCCACAGCGGCCTGCATACGACTAGAAACCCAACCTGTTGTTAGCCCAGGATGCAGGCCCGCAAGCCCAATAGGCCCCACATGGCAGAGTAGCAGAGGTAGGCCCAGAAGGCCTGCATTTGAGAGGAGCTCAGTGCAGTGCCCGCGCCGGGGCTTATAAACTGGTCCTGGCGCTCCTCAACTAGCGAGGTGAGACTAAACATCTGCGCCCCTCGCCTGCCAGCGCACCTCCAATTAGTACCGGGTCGTGGCACCAACCGGTACTAAGGGGGGGGGGTCTTTAGTACCAGTTGGAGCCACCACCCGGTACTAAAGGCCTGCCCTTCCCGCCGCTTGGCCTGGCCAAAACAGATCTTTAGTACCGGTTAGTGGCTCCAACCGGTACTAAAGGTCCATCCTATATAAGAAAACACTTCGAAATTTTGCAGTTTCATCTCCCACTTCCTCTCTGCTTCATCGCCGCCGCCCCATACCGCGCCGTCGCCGCTGCCGTCGTGCCGTCCCCATCGACTCCGCGCCGCCCCCGTCCTCGTCGCGCCGCCCCCGTCGCGCCGTCCGCGTCGTCGGCCCGTCCCCGTCCTCGTCGCGCCGCCCCCGTCGCGCCGTCCGCGTCGTCGGCCCGTCCCCGTCCCCGCACCGGCCCGCGTCCCCGTGCCCGCAACGGCCCACGTCGCCGTCGCCTCGACCTCGTCCGCGCTGTGAGCCTATGTCCCCCTCTCCTCGCTCCAATCTAAGCCGCCGCGCGTGCCGCCGGCGTCGTCGATCGCCTTGGCTCACCGTCGCGGGCGTCCCCGCGCGTCCCCGCGCACACCATCGCCCTGCACACACACAACACATACACACACATACACACATACAATTTTTTTGATCTGTTTTTAGTTTTTAATTTGTCTGTTTTTAGTTTTTAGTTATTAGTTATATATATAGAAACGTTAGTTTTTAGTTTTCTGTATTAATGTTAGAAATGTTAGTTTTTAGTTATTATTTATATATAGAAATGTTAGTTTTTAGTTATTAGTTTTCTGTATTAATGTTAGAAATGTTAGTTATATATAGAAATGTTAGTTTTTTCTGTATTAATGTTATAGAAATGTTAGAAATGTTAAAGACAAATTTTGTTATAGAAATGTTAGAAATGTTAGTTTTAGATATGGTCAATGTTTTTTAGTTTATTATATTTTTAGTTATAAAATTTAGAATTTGCATATATGAAATCACAATCCATCATTTAAAATGTTACTTTACTTTTGCGGCATATAGTATTTGTTGTCGATGATGCCCGACCCGCATCCTCGCCGTCGACCTGTTCGCGACGACGTCCTGCTTCAGAGGACCCATGTCTGGGACTGGGCTCCGCCGGGCTGGCACTGGGAGGTGCTACCTTCAGGGGCACGACGCTTGGTGAGGAACCCGGCCCCGGGTCCCGTCGTCAACCCTGATCTCCTTTGGTGGCTTTCGCGTGGGCCACTTTCGGTGCGGAGGGAGCCGGCTCCGCCGGAGGTGGTATGTCACCGTGTCAGGGAGGAGGACGAGCACGTCCATCGCTACATGGCTGCTATGGATGTCAGGTTCTCCAATACCTGGCAGGTTCTTTCAGGAGATCACCCGAGCTATGATCCAGTGATGGTTCCTTCACATTGATTGTCCACCGCCCGCGCCTCAGGAACCGTGAGTGGCCTAGATTACTCTCTAGTATTCGGTCTTTATTAGCTAGCTAGCTAGCTAGTGATGTATTCAATATATAATATTCGAGATGATTTATTCGAGATTATATATATTATTCGAGATGATGTATTCGAGATTATATCTATTATTCGAGACGACGTATTCGAGATTATATTCGATGATGCTTATTATGTACTATGATTGATTCATTTTTTCCTTATTAATTGATTGCATCCATGCATTGTAATTTGAATACTAAATTGTTTTATATTTCTTTTGGATTAGTTAAATAAAAGCTATGGCGGACAATACCGGCAGAGAGGGAGAAGAGGCCGTGTTCAATATCATACACCATCCTCGCGGGCCAGATGATGATCGGAATGAAGAAGATTATGATGGCTCCGAATATCTAAACAACACCGGGGAGGGTGATATGATATTCGATCGCGACGACCGAATTGATGAAGTCATGAACTATGAACATGATGAAGAAAATGTTGATCTTGAAACAATAAAGACCAGCGAGGTATATTTATATAAGAAGGCATCTGGTGATCATCACATGTTTTAAATGACTTGAAGATATATTAACAAATCAATCTTTCTTCTTTCAGCCATCCGGATCGAGCAAATCTTCAGGCAGCAGGACAGTACGAGGCCTGAACACAAAGTTGAAGGAGGGCGTAAAGTACAATATTGAGGCCATCAAACCTAATGGCGAACCATTAGCGCCTAAGAAGATTGCGGACAAGTTCATTCGTCAGTGCGGAGTTCTTGTGAAGGACCAACTCCCGATCTCCCTTCAAGAATGGAGAGAGCCAGCAAAGCCACGTCCAGATCTTACTTTTGTCGACGACAGACAAAAAGTTCTGCTTTGGGAAACTCTCATGGAACATTTCACCCTACCAGATCATTTCACAGATGCAGATGTGGAGAAAGTCAAGGACCTGCTCTTAGGAAGATTGTGGTTGCATTCAACAACCACAAGAAACGTGTATGGGACAAGTACGTCAAGGGAGGAAAGAAGACTCCAGTATTCAAGGGAACACTAGAGAAGCAAAGTGATCATTGGAAGGATTTCGTGAAATTCAAGGAATCGGAATTATCTAAGGAACGGTCGAGAATAAACAAGGCCAATGCCGCAAAAAAGGATAAGTTCCATAAGCTAGGGCCAGGTGGCTACGCGGCAGCAATGCCTAAGTGGGATAAGTCTGAGAAAGAGATGGAGGATGCAGGTGTCACTCCAGTTACATTGAGCTGCCCCCCCAGGTGCAGGACTTGGTTCTATGCACATGGGGGGGAGTTGGACCCGAAGTCAGGCTTAGTTTCGAAGAAGGCATGTCTGAACGGAGCCGAAGATAAGATACTTGTTGCAATAGAAGAGGCTCGATCGGGGGTGTTCGAGCACAATAGAGAGAACGATGACCTTACGAGTGCCCTGGGAAATCCTGAACACCCGGGAAGAACACGAAGCAAGGGAGTTATTCCGTGGTATGAGGGGTTTTCGGACTGGAACGCCGACTACAGAACCCGTGCAAGAAGGAAGATTGCGGAGGAGAAGAAGAGGAAGATGGAGGAGAAGCAGAGGAAGCAGGATTATGAATGCCTTCAAGGCCTAGAATCAGCGCATGCGGACTTGGCAGTCAAATTCCAGCGGCAGCAGGAGCAGATCAACTCACTTAGCCAGCAAAGGGGGTCTCAGCAGCGGCAGCAGCTAGCGAATGATCCAGCATTGGATAGCACCGTCCCATCCATGCCTAGAAGCAGCATGGGTTCCGCCCCGGGCGACGCATTGCTGGATAGATACCCCGTGGATGACATCATGGAGAACACTAACTGCGAGATACACTTCAAAATGAAGAACATATCCATGAAGGTGGCAGACGCCATTGCTTTTACAAATCCCCCCGAAGCAACCTTCCATTGCATCCCGATTCCAGTGGGCTATGCTCGTGTCTTGGTTGATGAGGTGGTGGACCAATATTCGGGGCTAGAGCTTGACATTCCTGGAGGTGACGAGGAGCACACACTGGGAGAGGCCAAACATCGTATCATCCTATGGAGAAAGGATTGCATCATCTTTCGAAGGCCACCGACACCGCGTCAGCCGACTCCTCGTCGAAGTCCGCCACCGAGTCAGCAGACTCCCGCTCCTCCAAGTCCACCAACGCGTCAGGCCACTCCTCCTCCTCCAAGTTCGGCAAAGCGTCAGGCCACTCCTCCTCCAAGTCTGACACAGCGTCAGACCACTCCTCCTCCAAGTCCGGCACAACTTCAGGCCACTCCTCCTCCAAGTCCGGCACAGCTTCAGGCCACTCCTCCTCCTCCAACTCAGCCATGTCAGCCGTCTCCGCCGCCTCAGCAATCACGGAAGAGAGCCGCTGCAGCTATGGTGCGTAGCGGTACAAGTCAAGGTAGTACGGGAGGTACAGGCGGAGGCAAGCGATTTCAATATGGTCCAACCCTCGCGCCTCTTCTGCAGAGGCCTTACGACAAGTCCGAGGAGGAAAACACAGCCATAGTGAAGGCCCATGTGGAAGCCCATTTTGCACTGAAACCGCCACCGCCGCCAAGGGAGAAAGTGCTTGAGAAAAAGGTTGACCACTTCATTCATATGGCTAGAGCACCAGCTCCCAAGCCTGTTGACACAAACTATGAGTGCCACCTCAGGAAGTTAAATCGAGCATGTCGACAGAATGAGGCGAGCTCGAGCTCGAGCAAATCAGCTGGCAAAAAATGCGGTAAAACCGTTCCCCAGCTGGGAGAACAGGCGGCGCAATCAACCCCCCCGCTTGTTGTGCCAACAACACATGAGAGTACGTGCGCCCAATATTATTGTGGGCAAACCGTTAACGTTCCCCAGCTGGGCGATGTGGTAATAACCGAGCAGCATATTGAGCAGGCTGAAATGCTCAAGATCACTGTTGGACAACTCCTCGATATCGAGCCCATGTCTCCGCTTAGAGAGGAGGAAATAAAACGGAAATATGTCCGGGGCCAACCTTTGGTCGAGCCAGACAAGGTCAAGAAGCTCCCAACGAGAATGTATGAATTGCGTCAATGGTACATGAACATTACCAAGATTTCCAATCGAGAGTCCCTCATGGTGAATGTCAAGAAGGATCATTACTTCCATGAGAAAGCTGTGTCCGTTGAGTATTCAGAACTATTTCAGTTATACAATCAAGACGCACTCGACAAATCCATCGTTAGTTGCTATTGTCTGTAAGTGATTTCTTTTTGTAATTTAAGTCTCAAGCTAGTTGTAGTGATCATTTTGATCGATCATTACCTGTAATTATCCTCACTATATTCTTTTCCGTGGTATTATGCAGGATGAAGATGTATGAAATGAAAAAAAGGTGCACGCTATGGCATTGGGTTCATTGACCCAAATACCATTAATGAATACACATGGAACTTAGATACATATTATCGAGCAAGTGTAGAGGAAAGCATGCTAGAGTTCTTCAAGCGCCTCAAATACAATGAATATATACTACTTCCTTACAGTTTTCCTGTGAGTCACACTGTCTTGTACTACAAATTCTGTTTTTTGCTTACTAGCTAGCTACATGTTTTTGCTTACATATATATGCCCGCTTAATTAAGACATGCAAATGTGTGTGCATGCAGTTTTCACTGGATCTTGTTAATCATTAAAGTTGATGAAGGAACAGTTGAAGTACTGGACTCACTACTTAAGAAACAAAGTGACTACACCATCGTGAAGGGGATAGTAAACAGGTAATTTCAATCATTATTAACTATATCTCGGCCTATTTAATTAGTTCGTCATTTCCTGATAACAGCTATTTAATAACCCCTTTATTCATTTTCTTTGTCGGCGGGCAGGGCTTGGGCAAAGTTCATCAACGTCACTCCAGGCCAATGGAAACAAAAGCTGAAATGGTATCGACCCAAGGTAAGTAATTAAGTAGTACTAGCTAGCTAGCTACCATCTCTTTAATTATCATGCTTGATTAATTATTATCTGATCAAATTCCATTCTCGTAAAGGCCCTGAAGCAGGCGCCGGGGAATGATCTGTGTGGATACTACGTTTGCGAGAACATTCGCATGATGGCGTCCGAAAGGAGCAGATCTCAAAGACAGGAATGGGTACGTTTGTCAGAACACTATTCACAATTTTTACACCATTATCGATATCTAGTCACACAACTAATACACATGCATATTGATCTCCTTCTTAACAGTTCAGAGAGGTGCGGGACAAGCTCCTACCAACGGAGCGCATACAAGCAATTCAAGAGGAAATAGCGGGATTTTTGCTCGACCAAGTCATAGATACGAGCGGAGAATACTATTACCCGCTACCGCCCCCATGAACCATTTCCAATTGTCATCGTGCTCCGAAGGCACCAATTAGGAGAAATTATATATAGCTAGCTAATTGTATATATATACATGTGTGTATGTGTGAATTAATGGTGGTTGTGAGACATTCGATGATATATATATATATATATATATGATCGGTTCTACTCGAAATTCTATTTATACATATGCATAACGTGTACAATATGCAGTATCGTAAAATACTGGCAAACGAAAAAGAATTAAATGTATACATATGCATAACGTGTACAATATGCAGTATTGTAAAATACCGGCAAACGAAAAAGAATTAAATGGAAAACACAAAATTAAATGAAAAAGAAATCATAAACCCAAAACCCCCCAACCTTTTAATACCGGTTGGTGTCACCAACCAGTACTAAAGGGCTCCCTGCCACCGGAGCTGGCTCGTGCCACGTGGTTTCCCTTTAGCACCGGTTCGTGCGAAACCGGTACTAAAGGGGGGGGACCTTTAGTCCCCACACTTTAGTGCCGGTTACCGAACCGTCACTAAAGGGCCTTACGAACCGGTGCTATAGCCCGGTTCTGCACTAGTGCTTTGCAGTAGGGAAAAATTGGCTTTGCGTAAAAACTTTAACCATAGAGCCTCCACCAACCATATATGCCTATAGTTATAGTTGTTACATGTTCATTGCTCTACAGTGTTATTTTGCTAGCATATTCCATGTGCTGACCCGTTTCGGGCTGCAACGTATTATGTTGCAGACTTTTCAGACGAAGAGTAAGGTGCGCTAGGTCGTTGTCGTGCACTCAGCTATGCCGTTGGAGTTGATGGACTCGCTTTACCTTCGAAGCCTTCCGCTGTTATCTTATTTAGATGGCCTTAAGCCATATTATTGTTATAAGTTCTCTTTTGAGACTATCGATGTAATAAGTGTGTGATTGAAACTCTGTTTTAAATCCTTCAAGTACTATGTGTGTCAGCATTACCGATCCAGGGATGACACTTATGCACAGAGATTTGACCGTTTGAGGTCGGATCGCCAGACCCACCTATCCTTCCCACAGCTTTGGAGCATCCATCTCTTGTTGCATTAGCATTTTTTCAGAGGCGAAGCGGTAGTATCGCTTATGCAGTACTTCCATTGGTCAGTACCGTGGCTAGTGCCGCTTGGGGTTGAGCCTTCTGTTTCTCCCTCATCATTTCACGGTAGTAACCCTGGCTACTTCCGCTTGGTGCTGAGTCTTTTGTATGCCCTCGGACAATTCACATTAGTACCGCCGACACCACTTCCACTCTAGTGTCATGCTAACTATCGCTGGTTCCTCTGTTACCCTTCGACAATTAACAGTAGTATCGCTCTCGCGGAACTACCATACTAGTATTGGTCTAGTACTCGCAAGGTCATAGAGAAACTACCATGCTAAGCGGTAGTGCCGCTCCCCTGAGCAGTATTACCGCTTGAGCACGACCAATGCACATAACCATTGGATTTGAACCCATCACTATAAAAGGGGGTCTTCTTCCCCAAGAAGACCACCTCTTTCCCCCATTGCTCCACTGTTTCCCTAAAGCTCAAACTTGCACGATGACCCTTCCTAGCAATCAAAACTTCTTGATACTCTAGGGTTTGGAGGAGAAGGCCTCAGTGTACACTTCCACCAAGAGAATTTTGATTCCCCCACAATCCCCTGCAGATCTTGTTACTCTTGTGTGTTGGGGCACCCTAGATGGAAGAGGTCATCTTGGAGCCACATTCCATTTTGGTGGAGCTTCGTGGTGGTCTTGGGAGCCTCCAATTAAGTTCTGGAGAGAGCCCCATCCTTGTTTTCAAACATCCGGTTGCCGCCTTCAAGTGAACGGCTAGTGTAATCATGACATCGTGCATTGTGCAAGGGTGTGAGGAGAATATGATGGCCCTACTAGCTTCTTGGGGAGCATTGCGCCTCCACACTGCTCAAATGGAGATATACCTCTCCAAAAGGAGGGAACTTCAGTAACACATCCTCGTCTCCATCAACTCCACTTGTTGTTACTTCTTACCTTTACTTTGTGCAAGCTTATATTGTGTTTGTATCTCGTGCTTGCATTTGTTGTCGGTGTTGTCCTTATCATATAGGTTTCACCTAGTTGCATATCTAGACAACCTATTATCTTGTTGAGCCTAAATTGTTAAAAGAAGTTAAACCTATTATCTTTCAATTGGTATTAGAGTCTCTTCTCTTTATTAAGGGCTTTACCACCTAAAGGGTATGGTTGACGATGGGGATAGGTATGGAGAGAAATCCACATTGTGGACTCGACTGGGGTTACCTATGGTTATTTGAAGGAGGCCATGGCCTCACTTAAATCATCTGTGATACGAGGTCAAGGACATTCTAAGCAAATTTCTTGAGGGCATGAAACCTCCCACCGAGCGTAGGCAAGTATGTGATCCTACTTCCTTGAAAACGAATGCCAACTTCATCAAGGAGTCGACTAATATCTTGAAGCCTACCTCATCTCAAGAAAAGAATGGGTCGGGCATTCATACCACAATCGCCCCTCATCTGTCTGTGAGGACCGGTCCCCTCACCTCATATAAACTCTCATGGTCCTCCTCCTAAGCTTCATTTGACTAACTTTCCTAATTGGGTTTTTTGTATTAAGTCTCATTTGAATCATAACTCAACTCAACTTTGGAGGGTCATTCAACAAGGCTTCTATCCGCACGATCCAAGCAATTTGTCCCCAAGAGAAGAAGTGGACAACCAACTTAATGCATCTGCCTTGTTCACTCTTGAAGCCGCCATGCCTCCTAAAGGGCTCTCTCATTAGCACCCTTTCACCATTGCCAAAGATGCATGTGAACACATCAACTCTTTGTACAAGGGAAGCTCGAGCGTTCAACGCTCCAACTTTGAGGTCGTGCTTGATGACGCCGATGAGTTTGTTATGAATGATGATGAAGATCCCTGTGAGCTTTACCAGAGATTGACTACTCTTGCGGTCTCACTCGGATATCATGGAGCAAGGACACGAATGACAATTGGGTCAAGAGCAAGTTACTCAAGGCCATCATGCCTTTAAATAAGAGCATGTCCTCCTGATCCATCAAACACCATACTTTCACACATTGTCCTCTAGCAACGTGTTGGTTGAGTTTATTGCTATGCACATCTTGAAAAAGACCACCACCAACACACTAGCTCGTGTTCAACGGTCAAACAACCCCAACCTAGCTTTGAAGGCCAAGGTGATTCCGAAAGAGGAAGAAGAAGAGTGTTGCTCCAAAGACATCGTGTATGCTTACCACGAGCACATGGCTCTTGCGTCAAGAAAATTTTGCCGCAACAAGAGAAACTCCAAGAATAACTCAAGTGGATCCAAAGGCAAGGGCCATCGTGTGAGGACTTGCTACAATTGTGGCAACATGAGTCACTTCATAATGGATTGTATTTATGAGAAGAGAAAGAAAATGGAGACAAGCTTTTGCAAGGACAAGTCCAAGTCCTTCCAAGACAAGAACAACAATTTCGCGAAGAAGGTGCCTCAAAAGGGTTTGGTGGTGCATGAAGCGTACGACTCCGATAATGATGATGATAGTGGTGAAGGGGTTGCAACGACCTTTATTGCCACCTCTCCATCACCCAAGGTGTCCCACTTGGACTCCCCCAATGAGAACACCACCACCACTCACAAGTGCCTCATGGCCAAGGCCACCAATAAGGTAACCTCCAACATCAAAACTAGCATTTCTATTAATCCTTCTTTGATAAATTGTGTCAAAGGAAGTAAGGAGGCGAAGGTGGAAGAAAATGAGTTTGACAAGTTCTTGGGTAAGCTGAAAGGTAAGACCAAGAAGCACTTTGTTGCTCTCTTGGAATAATTAGGTGAGGCCAATGATATCATCAAGTCTCACGAAGAGACCATAACTAAGGTGGAAGGGCATAGTCATGAGTATGCCGATGAGATTGAAGATCTTTCTCATGCTCTTGAGGAAGAGCAAGGTCTTCGTGTGGCTCTTGAGGAGTCACAAAATGTTGACCTTGCTAAATTAAAAAAAGATAATGATCATGCTCAAGTTCTTGCTAGAGTGCTTAAATATGAGAATGTTAAATTTGGTGTTGGCTATGCTATACTCAAAGATTAGTTTGAGATACTTGACAAGGCTCACAAGGCCTTGAAATGTGCTCACGCTACACTCGAGGACTCTTATGATCAACTCCAAGTGAAGCTAACTAAGGAGATCGCTACTTGTCATCCTTCTGTTTTAATCGATAATGCCCATGCAACTAACCCCAAGCATGCTCATCTCGTTGAGGAGAATGCTAAGTTGAAAGAACAACTTGAGAAAGGCCTGGAAACATGCATACAAGTTGAGAACTAACTCAACAAATTTTTGAGCAATCAAAAGGAAGTTGTGGCAAAGTAAGGGCTTGGATTTGCACCCAAGTCATAGAATAAGAAAACAAAGAAGAAAAGAAAGACCAAGCAAGCTCCCCCTCTCAAAGAGTTATTTGTCAAAGAGGGAGAGGGTGATCCTAAGGAGAAGAAGAACAAGGTGGTGGGTGGTGATGCCAAAAGGGGCAAAACCACTCATCCCAACAAAGCCAACGATTTTTTAACCCTTCATATGTGTTATGTCGTGCTAGTGATGGGAATGTTTATGCAAAATCTGTTGCTTCTCTTTATGGGTTCATTAAATGGTCTATTGGGGTTCCTAAGACCCGTTTTACTAACCTCAAAGGACACATTCAAGAATGGGTACCTAAACCAAGCATTAATCTTATATAGGAGTTTGCTTCCGGTAGGATGTCATGGTTGCTTGATAGTGGAGTGACAAATCATATGAACGGAAGTAAGGACTTGGTGGTGGATGTTCAAGCAAGTATATCTATGCCTATACGTGTCCAATTTGTTGATGCTTCATTACCTAGGTTATTGGGTCTTGGCAATGTGATCATCTCACTGGACTTGTCCATTGAGAAGGTCATGCTTGTTGAGACCCTTGCATATAATTAATTTTTCTTTCATCAACTTGCACTTGTAGGCTTTGCAAATTTCTTTGATATTGATACATGGTCCTTTTGTGGAGAAGACTCTTAAAGTAGCCTTTGTTGGATATGTAGAGAACGGTCTCTATGTGGTTAACTTCTCGGAGAGACCCACTAAAACCACGACTTGTCTAATGGCTAAAGTTGACGTGGGATGGATTTGGCGTCATCATTTAGCCCACGTCAATATGAGATCTTTGCAAAGTCCCTTAAAGGGGACTACATCCGAGGACTAACAAATGTTAGTTTTGCCAAAGATTGTGCTTGCAGTGCTTGTATCAAAGGAAAGTTACATGAGATGGCTCACCGACCCATGACAATTATACCTTCCAAGAGGCCATTGGAGCTCCTTCATATGGATCACTTTGGACCTCCATCATTTGATAGTCTCGGGGGAGAAAATATTGCTTGGTGATTGTGGATGACTATTCAAGATACACATGGGTATATTTCTTCAAGAGGAAGAGTAAGACCCAACAAACCATGACCGACTTTGCAAATAAAGATCAACGTCAATATGATGCAAAGATATTGATCATTAAAAGTGACAACGGCACCGAGTTCAAGAACTACACCTTGGATGAGTTCCTTAGTGATGAGAGGATCAATCATTAATATTCCGCACCTTATACCCCTCAACAAAATGGTGTTGCAAAGAGGAAGAACCGGACATTGATGAATGCGACAAGAACAATGATGGCGGAGTTCAAGTATCCGTACAACTTTTTGGCCGAAGCTATCAACACCACATGTCACACATTCAATCGGCTCTACCTCCGCAAAGGCTTGAACAAGACTTCATATGAGATACTTCCCAACAATAAACCCAACCTTACACTACTGCAAGATGCTGCTAATGTGGCACTATAATGAGAGACCCTTCAACGAAACTATGTGTGAGGCATTATAATAGTGATGTAAACCGTCAAAAAGATACAAAACATTTGCGATGGCGGATACATCAAACACAATTCAGATTACAGTTGCGTGTGCCATGCGTGACATACAGTTCACTTGAATAAACTGTTTGCGATGAGCATAACAGTAGAAATGGTCAGCCAGATGGAGGTGTGTGCGATATACAACATATAGTTCACTCAAATGAACTGTTTGTGATTAGACAACACAACAAAAATGGTCAGCCAGATAAAGGTGTGTGCGATATACGACATACAGTTCACTCGGATGAACTATTTTGATTAGGTAACACAACAAAAGCGGTTCAACTTAACAAGATGTGTGTGATACGTGACAAACATGTCAGTAATTGTAAATGTGTGGGAAGATCGATAACAACGCAGACGATTCCTGTTAACAAGCCATGTATGTTGTGGGCAAATGCTTGTGGGTATACAATTGTGAGCGATTAATGAAATCATTACCGACGGGTTCCCTTGTTTAGACCGTGTGCAATGTGATTTGCTCTGTCCGCACAACATCTATGCTCTGTCTATAAAACATCAACATATATACTTATAAGAACACGATTGCATAACCAAATTAAACGTTACGTAAGTGACTACAGACATAACATTTCCACACACCAAAGTAAACAATTACATGCATACTAAACTGGGAGAAATGAGCATCTAATTATCTACTTCTTGTTGTGATGATGCTTGCCATTGCTATGCTTCCGACTGGATCCCTGGCCGTTTTGGGGAAGGAGACACTTCCTCATGTCAACGATCCGCCTGTACATCTCGTAGCTCGTGTACGCCTCCTTGGCCGTGTACATGATGTGAGCTTTGTCGAGTTTCTCCATCCAGACCGAGTGCCAGGCATGCTTGTCCTTGCTATAGGAATCCTTCATGTTTCTGTAGTAGGGGTAGATGATGTCCTTGGCTAGGTGAACAAGTGAGTCCTTCTCATGCTTCTTGCTGCCCCAGATCTTGTATTGGCCCTGGATGTCAACAAGATTCTGGCAGGCGATGTCCGAATTCTTGAGCACCTTTACATCGTTGGCCATGTCCACCATAAAGAAAATATAGTGGGAGCTATTGACAAACCCGGCGAAACGTTCGCAAGGCCTTGCGGCCAGGCAGTAGTGGTAGATAAGGACGTGATTGCGCACGCACATGTGGGTGACAGCGACCTTGTGACGAGACCCGACACGAGCATGGTTGTACTCGAGGTCGAACCTGACCACCTTATACTTCTCCACAGCAAGCAACAACTCCTTGGTATGGATGGAGTTCTTTACTAGATCGGGTTCTTGGTGTACAACACCGATAGCTCCGTGAACCTTCCGTGGGTGTCCACTATGGCATGCATGGTGAACTGCCGCTCATTGTCACCAGCCTCTTAGAGCGCTATTAGAGCCGCGCAGGATACCCTCTAAGAATTTGTCATCGTGGGTGTGGTTCTTGCAATACTGTGGGTGCGATCGAGAGGTTGGAGACACAAGGGTTAAATGGCCGCTGTAATAAATGGGAGCCGACCGGCCTGTAATCATCATGTCTTGTCACCACGTTCATAGCGGAGGATTCCAGTGCACGCTTGAGCACCCCACCCATGTTTCGTTTGACCACGCGTGGGTTCGGAGAGGCACCAAATGTATCGTTGGTGAGCATGTTCCCCTGCAACCGAGCAAGCTTCCAGCCCGGCTAGTTTGGCCACGCGTCGGCTGGAAGAGGGGCAAATCTCGTGGGCGTTTATTGGCAAAAAACTTTGCAAAAACAAAGTGTGTGGAATGAATTAGAGCAGCGCACATGTTCAATAATAAGTTTACCTGTGGGTGATGAGGTCAAAGATACACGGAAGGGTAATGATGGACACTCGAGTGCGATAATTAACGCTCTATAGGGCACATAGTTGAAGAAACCAATTGTGTACAATAATGTTGAAGATTGCAGTCGAGTCTGCTATACATATCGTTTGCGATGAAATCAACAGGGGAAACACATTCGAGAATGGTAAATAAAATATGTGTCCATTGCATATTAAGGTCAAAATAGTACTACCAATATACGATTCTCATACGATGCCATTTCAACGATTGCACCACAAAAGGCCGAAATATTACAAGGTTCAAATTCCAGAGTTATATGGCTCAAATTCGAAGGCTACAAGGTTCAAACTGATATTAGAAATGAAATTCAGCTCATGCAGCTGCAGATGCCCGCACTGATCAACTGAACATGGATATAAGAGAGGTTCAAACTGATATTACCACATGTAAGGCTTGTTTCGAAAGCTCGTCATTTATGCAAAGGGATCGACCACTGACAAGTCATGTATAGGCTTGACATAATGTGACACCCCGATATTTAAGCTACAATAAACCCCTATTAGTGATGCCAGGTCATCATAATTAAAGTTTTTGCTAAACCTCACTTGACTCAAACTTAGTTCAAATAAAAATTCAAATAACAAGTCAAATTATAGTTTCTTTAAACAGCGAACTAAAAATGTTCAAAAGGTTACAAATATTAACTAATTATTTAAAAAACATCATCCAATATTTAATAAAATGATTAATGGCCCTAAAACAATTACAACAGTGACCAAAACGGCCCCGTTAATCCAATTTCATTTATGCAAAATTCAAATGAATTCAAACATCTCTCGAACTTTTTGTGGCAGTGCCAATAATTGCAGTGTACATATGTGGACAATTTCCATATTCTACAAAAGTCATTTGGTTGCCTAACTACATGCAAAACAGCAACATAAAGGGAAAAACAGAAATGAATATAAAAGAAAAAGAGAAAAGGCCTAAGTGCATTGTGCACTTAGGCCTGCTCGCTACAGGAGCCGGCCCAGCCCATCACCGGCGCCTTCTCCTTCCCTGTTCGTACAGGGCACGGTGGACGCCCGTGCGCCGTCCGTGGCCAGGGTGGCCACACGCCGGCCATCCGCTGCCGTCACGTGTAGATAAGGTCGCCGGTGAAGCCCCCTGCCAAACCCTAGACTGGCCCCTTCCCCCTCGTGCCCCTTGCGCCCTCTCTCTCTTGTTCCCGAGCTCGTCCGCCCGCGGCAGTCGCCGTCTCGTCGTTGTTGCCGCGACCACCGGCCACCCTGAGCACTGCCTGGAAGTCCAGGAGGTCCGCCGTGGCCTTCTCCCCCGCCTCCACCACCGGATCGAGGCTGGGGCACCGCGAAGCTGCCACCCGCGCCCGTTCCCCTTCACTGATGTTTGCATCGGCCGCTGCATCGATCTACAGTCTCCGACCATCCCCAGCACCCCTGAGCCTTACCTGCAATGCTGTGAGCGGCCGCCGCCTCTCCCCTCTCTTCTCTGCCCCTCTCCACGCCCATAGCTCGCTCCCTGCGCCGTTTCTGCCACGGCCGGAGCTCCTCGCCGCCGGGCATGGCGCAGCCGCGGCCACAACCACTACCGCTCGCAACTGAGCACGGCGTTGTGCTCCTCGCCTTCCCCGTCTTCCAACGTGATCCCTACCTCCTCTCCCCGTGCCCTGCATCGCCGATGTCCAAGCACGCTCGAAGCCGTCATCGTTCCACCTCATCGCCGACATCGAACCCGGCCATCTCGCGGCCAGCCAACACCACCCCTGGATGCACGCGAACCTCACAAAGCCGTAGGTGCAAACCACATTCGAAACGAGCCACCGTAGGCGAATTCCGACACCTCCCGTGCGCGCCGCCGTCGTTGTGGTTGCCGGCGATTAGCCGCTGGCGCGCTAACGTGGCACCACTAAACCAGCCACTAACCCCTCTCTCTGTGCCGCTGACCGATGGGCCCCATGCACTAAGTAATTGTTAGTTAATTAAACTACATAATTAACTAACCTAAATAGTCACTGACTGTCAGGCCCCACACTCTTAATTAACCATCCTTTTTATTAACCCATAGATTAAGATCACTTTCACTGACAGGTGGGGCTCTATCACTGTTCCGGTGGATAGAACTAGCCTAGTCACCCTGCTGAGTCGGCAGCTTGGCCCACTAGTCAGCCTGTGCTGACTGGGCAGTTGACCCAGTCAACTGGGTCCACTGTCAGCCACGTATGGACCTCTCTGGGTACACTCTTTGTGTACCCATAGAATTTTATTCTTTTATTTCGAAATAATATTATTTCCAGAAATTTTAGAAAATTATTTAAAACTTCAATAAATCATATAAAATAAACCGTAACTCCGATGAAAAAGTTTTATATATGAAAGTTGCTCAGAACGACGAGACGAATCCGAATACGTAGCCCGTTCATCCATCACACATCCCTAGCATAGCAAACACGCAACTTTCCCCCTCCGGTTCATCTGTCCGAAAATGCGAAACATAGGGGACACTTTCCCGGATGTTTCCCCCCTTCGCCGGTATCACCTATCCCTACGTTAGGTCACCCCTAGCACAACGTATTGCCACGTCTTGCTTTTTGTTACATTTGATTGCTCTGTTATTTATTGTGTTCCCCCTTCATTACTTCTTTCTAGTAGACTCCGAGACTGCTGCCGATGTCCGTGTGTTCGACTACATCAAAGATGACCCCTCGTTCTTGCCAGAGCAACCAGGCAAGCCCCTGCCCTTGATCACCAGATATAGCCTATTCCTCTCTCTACTGCTTGCATTAGAGTAGTGTAGCATGTTACTGCTTTTCGTTAATCCCATCCTGATGCATAGCCTATCATTGTTGCTACAGTTATTGATACCTTACCTGTAATCCTAAATGCTTAGTATAGGATGCTAGTTTATCATCAGTGACCCTACATTCTTGTCCGTCTGCCATGCTATACTATCGGGCCATGATCACTCAGGAGGTGATCACGGGCGTATACTTATATACATATTATATGATACCTGTGATGACTAAAGTCGGGTCGGCTTGTAGAGTACCCGCGAGTGATTCACAGATTGGGGGCTGAAAGGACCTTTGTCCCAACGGCCCTCTGGGTGGATCTTTGTGGCGGAGCGACATGGCAGGTTGAGACCACCTAGGAGAGAGGAGGGGCTGGCCCTGGTCGGCGTCCGCGGTTACTTCTAAATAACACGCTTAATGAGATTTTGGTATTTGATCTATGTCTGGCCACTGGCCTATACGCACTAACCAACTATGCGAGAACAGTTATGGGCACTCGATGTCATGGTATCAGCCGAAGCCTTCTTGATGTCAGCGACTGAGCGGCGCGCGTTGGGTTGGACTGGAACGCCTGCTCTTGTATAAGGGAGGCTAGGTCTGCTCGCCGGCCGCGTATGCAACGTGCAGGTGTACAATGGGCAATGGGCCCAGACCCCTACGCCATAGGATTTAGACCGGCGTGCTGACCTCTCTGTTGTGCCTAGGTAGGGCTGCGACGTGTTGATATTCCGAGGCCGGGCATGACCCAGAAAAGTGTGTCCGGAGAAAGGGGATCGAGCGTGTCGGGAAATGTGGTGCACCCCTGCAGGGATGTTTATCTATTCGAATAGCCATGATCTTCGGTAACAGGACGACTTGGAGTTGTACCTTGACCTTATGACAACTAGAACCGGATACTTAATAAAACACACCCTTTCAAGTGCCAGATATAACCCGGTGATCGCTCTCTAACAGGGCAACGAGGAGAGGATCGCCGGGTAGGATTATGCTATGCGATGATACTTGGTTAACTTACCATCTACTCTCTTCTACTGCTTCAAGATGGAGGTTGCCAGAAGCGTAGTATTCGACAGGACTAGCTATCCCCCTCTTATTCTGGCATTCTGCTGTTCAGTCCACATATGCTACCCTTTTCCATTTGATAGCAATGCATACATATGTAGTGTAGCTCCTTGCTTGCGAGTACTTTGGATGAGTACTCATGGTTGCTTTGCTCCCCCTTTTCCCCCTTTCTATACCCGATTGTTGCGACTAGACGATGGAGTCCATGAGCCAGACGCCACTATCGATGACGACTGCTACTACTCTGGAGGTGCCTACTACTACGTGCCAGCCGCTGACGACGGCCAGGAGTAGTTTAGGAGGATCCCAGGCAGGAGGCCTGCGCCTCTTTCGATCTGTATCTCAGTTTGTGCTAGCCATCTTATGGCAACTTGTTTAACTTATGTCTGTACTAAGATATTGTTTCTTCCACTGACTCTTGTGTTTTCGAGCTATGTATTCGAGCCCTCGAGGCCCCTGACTTGTAATATAAAGCATGTATTATTTTAATTTGTGTCTAGAGTTGTGTTGTGGTATCTTCCCGTGAGTCCTTGATCTTGATCATACACATTTGCGTGTATGATTAGTGTACGGTCAAATCGGGGGCGTCGCAAGTTGGTATCAGAGCCGACTGCCTGTAGGAATCCCCCTTCCACATTCCTTGGCCGAAGTTGAGTCTAGTCGCTGAAAATCGTTTTACTAACTTGGCTGTGCGGCCCATGGGCCCACGTCGCCATTGGGTGGTATTGGGATCTTTTATTCCTCATCTATACTCTGGGACTCTAATCTCTCTTCTATTCGGGTTTAACAAATTTACTAAAATCTAACTTAGGTTCTCGAAAATACTATCTCCCGGAGAGCCCCTTCAGTCCAGATGATCGTCGGCTGCACCATAAGATTTCGAAGATACTCTTCGATATTCTCTCAAGACCTTGTGTCTGTTGCTTTTACAATTCCATACCATCGAAATATCCCTATGGATAAATGCTTACACCTATCGTTCTTGTTTTTATTTCCACTCGATCTTCGTATTACAAGATACCCCGAGAATACTTTGTGCCACTGCCTTGTAGTTCCTTGCCGCAGAAATACCACTACGGATAATTCCTTGCACTTACCGAGTATTCGTTCATCCCTAGTTGATCATGTGTTTCACCAAAGTCTTCAAAATACTATCTGATCTTTCGAAAATCCTCAACATCTTATTGCTCTTGAAATTCTTGCTTGCTTACATTATGGTTAGTCCCATAAGTATAGTAATGTTATTGGCATCCTTTGCCACTATCATTTTGAGCCCATTGATTCAATAAGTGCGAATGCTCGCAATCCTCAACCAGATCCTAGAATTCATCCTTCTGGCTCAGACGCCATTTCAAACATGAGCTGGATCCTGACCAACCAAATTGCCATCGATTTTACCCCTAAGGCTATTCAACTTAGCCATCCCTAATCAGAGCATTGCTTCTGAACCCTTGTCTTGGAATTCATAATTCCTTTGCATTTGAGCTTTGAGTTAGTCAGTTGTTTCTATAATCTGATCCCCTTGCATTCTTTCTTCCTATGGTTGAGTACTGATGCTCACATCAGATCCCTTGTGGACCACCAGACCCTTTGTCAAAAATTTATCCGACAACGTCCTTCATATTCAATAAGCTTGTGAGCCTTTCCTCGGATACATATTGCCTTTAATAAATTGTATCCTCTGTTTTGTCAACCATGCTCTACTTTTGAGCTTGTGTTATTTACTCCTGAAGTTTGTGGTATAGGTTTCTATGATGCCCCGATGGGTTGAACCTATGCCTTCCTTAATCTCTGTGAACCCGAAAGATTTCACGGGCCGTACTTATCTGGTATTGCACCAGGTAAAACTTTGAACAACTAATGTCATTTTCGAAAAGCGAGAGGTGAATGGAAGGTTATGCACTGAGGAAGTGGGAGTTGACCTTGAACTTGTGTTCATGCCAATGGACACGATGTAGATCCTATCATGGAAGATTCTTGTAATTATCTGTTTCCTTGATATAATATTATCTGGTATCTGTGAATTGATCCGTTGCAATCGTGGTTCTGACCATATTTTCTACTTGATCCCATTTCTCAAGCAAGTGAAAACACTTGTCTTCTACGGATCAATACATCTCCGCAACCCCTATGTCGATCTTCCTTCGAGTAATACCCTCTAGTATCTCGAGAATATCAAAGAACTGTGTTGCTTTCTATGAGTCTTCATCTTGTATTGCCTCTCACCGATTTCAGATTTCCCCCCGGGTTCTGAGTTATTTCACTCGAGGACACCGATAAGTGAATCGATTCCGCCCTCCGATTCAATAACTCTAAGTAATTTTCATTGCCTACGAGTTTAATAATCCTTCAAGTCATTCCTAGCCTGATCGGCTATATCATTATTGTGCTAAATTTTAACTGTGTACCTGGTCCTTGTTTCCGGAGCACAATTTTCGACGATGAGATAACCTTACGTCGATTTTTCTCATCATATAATTTCTCCTTAAACAGCAAGCTTGATTTCGAGTTTGTGTCATACCCTTGGTTCCAATAACCTTTCGCTTCATCATTCCTTCGACTGGATGTCATCGCTGATCGATTACATCTTCATGAAATCTCTCAAGAAAGGTGTCATGATCATCATCAACATTCTGGGTTCTTCTGAGATCTCTATCAAATTCTTGATGATAAATACCCTCCTTGCCCCTTGATGATTTGTGTTATCATTGGAAACTTTATTACCTTCCCTCCAACACAAACTTGTTCATGTCTCATGTAGTACCTTGAGTTCCTTTCTATGAAGCTGGTGTTATGATCTACCTTGGAGTATTACCATCTATTATGTCGAGAATGTTGTGGGAATTGCTCCACCACTTAAGAGTTCCTGGTATAGTGATACTTCTCATCATCACCACAAATTCTTGGCCCCGTGTCAATTCTAACTGGGACACCAACAGGTGGATGGTACTATTTGGATTCTGCCCCCCTAGCAACCCTATTGATTTGAAGTTAACGGTCGATAGTTTCATTCTAAGTCTATTGCTTATTGAATCATCATTCAAACATTGATCGTGCTACCCAGTCCAGATTTCAGGGTGCACCCTTCTATCTTTGTTAAATTGTGTATGTTTTCCCCGAGCATACATCATTATACCATTTGATCTGACAAATGCTATCTCCTTGTTCACATGATTGTGGAAATCCATCTTTTTTGAAATCTCAATGAGTTGTCACTGAGTCCATCATTCACCTCCTCACCCTCTCCTTGATTTAATGATGAACTCTTGTTTGGAAACTCGCTTCCATAGTTCATCTCCCGAGGATCTTACAATGTCATCTTGACAATTTGTGTTGCACCTTTTCTTCTCAGGCATCTTGATTCTGAGGTATCCTAACACCTAACAAATCTGAATCTCGGTCAGATATGATGGTTGGAACATATTTCCAAGAGTTATTACATTAGTCTTAGTATAACCGGTAAGGTGATGTCATGCCTAGCACACCTGGTCGGAGGACGTATTGCAATTGTATCCTTCTAGAAATGTTAGACATTCGTCCATGAGGAAATTGTAAGACTTATTCTATAAGTTGTTCCTGATGAATCCTTTGAGTATCCAAGTCTGATCTTTACCAAATGACCATGTCAATGCTATCTCGAAGCATGTCTGTGGTACTCCAATTTTCAACAAAGAACATTTGAAGCCCAATGCTAAATGTTTCTCGCTTAATTATCCAAACACCATTGTATGGGTAATGTCATGAAATTTCTCTCACCTTACCTAAAGAGTTTTCTACATTATATCCTTTCATGGATATCATGCTCTGCTTGTCCTTGGGAAGGATATACCATTGAAATATGTGTTTAAAGACATTTTCCTTTCCATTGTTCTGTTTGAACCTGATAATCACTTTTCCTTTCCATTGGTTTGTTTAAACCGTCTTGTGATCTATATTATATAAGCAGGAATATATACCACTCTGTCAAAAAGACCCTGTTACTTTTGTTGATGACATTCCGATAACCACTGATGGACGAGAACTTTGCCTATTGGCCCGCCTCGTTCAATGAGTAGGAAAATGGTTCTCTTCGTCCCTCGCCCCTGGTACCAACGATGCAGCCAACATAACGGACCGGTTATTCACTGAAATGCCTTGCTATCACAACAGTGTAAGATGTCAATGCCCTTCCTTCTTTTAATCCACATGGTGGGCCCATAATCGACGGTTCCACAAGATCGAAACCTGACTCTCCTGTACCCCTGTTTCCAAAGTTATTCCTCACACGCGGCTTTGTGTGTAATTCATGAGCCACCTTTCGAGAGATCGCCAATTCTGGTATCTGAAGCAATACTTATGCCCATTGCTCTTAACCCCTTTCACACTCTGTTTCAGGCAACAAATGATTGCCTATCCGCTTGAAACTTCTTATTTCACCTTCTTACCTCGCTCTCAATATTTTCTTAAGTTTCAATTCAAGAGTTACTTTTGGCCACCTTCCCCGATGTTATCGACCAGATAGTCAACCTTGCAGAGGTAGGTTCTTCCGGAATACCCACACATTATTCTTTCATAAGTACGATGGAGTTCCCGAAGAAAGGATGCCAACTTCATCATGATGACTTGAAGTAGAGAAATGAAGACATCAACGTAATGGGTATTAAGACATCAATGTAATGGGTCGACCTCTCCGAGATGAGCAACAAGAACGAGAAGACTCGTTAGAATTTTGTAACCAAATCTTTTCCCCATTAGTCCCCCTCTTAAATCTCGGGACGAGATTTCTTGTAGTGGAGGAGAATTGTGACACCCCGATATTTAAGCTACAGTAAACCCCTATTAGTGATGCCAGGTCATCATAATTAAAGTTTTTGCTAAACCTCACTTGACTCAAACTTAGTTCAAATAAAAATTCAAATAACAAGTCAAATTATAGTTTCTTAAAACAGCGAACTAAAAATGTTCAAAATGTTACAAATGTTAACTAATTATTAAAAAAACATCATCCAATATTTGATAAAATGATTAATGGCCCTAAAACAATTACAACAGTGACCAAAACGGCCCCGTTAATCCAATTTCATTTATGCAAAATTCAAATGAATTCAAACATCTCTCGAACTTCTTATGGCAGTGCCAATAATTGCAGTGTAAATATGTGGACAATTTCCATATTCTACAAAAGTCATTTGGTTGCCTAACTAAATGCAAAACAACAACATAAAGGGAAAAACAGAAATGAATATAAAAGAAAAAGAGAAAAGGCCTAAGTGCATTGTGCACTTAGGCCTACTCGCTACAGGAGCCGACCCAGCCCATCACTGGCGTCTTCTCCTTCCCTGTTCGTACAGGGCGCGGTGGACACCCGTGCGCCGTCCGTGGCCGCGGGTGGCCACACGCTGGCCATCCGCTGCCGTCCCGCGTAGATAAGGTTGCCGGCGAAGCCCCCTGCCAAACCCTAGACTGCCCCCTTCCCCCTTGCACCCCCTGCGCCCTCTCTCTCTTGTTCCTGAGCTCGTCCGCCCGCGGCAGTCGCCGTCTCGTCGTCGTTGCCGCAGCCACCGGCCACCCCGAGCGCTGCCTGGAAGTCCAGGAGGTCCGCCGTGGCCTTCTCCCCCCGCCTCCACCACCAGATCGAGGCTGGGGCGCCGCGAAGCTGCCACCCGCGCCCGTTCCCCGTCGCTGGCGTTTGCCTCGGCCGCCGCATCGATCTACCGTCTCCGACCGTCCCCGGCACCCCCGAGCCTTCCATGCAACGCTGTGAGCGGCCGCCGCCTCTCCCCTCTCTTCTCTGCCCCTCTCCACTCCCGTAGCTCACTCCCTGCGCCGTTTCCGCCATGGTTGGAGCTCCTCGCCGCCGGGCATGGCGCAGCCGCGGCCACAACCATTACCGCTCGCATCCGAGCACGGCGTGTGCTCCTCGCCTTCCCCGTCTTCCAACGCGATCCCTACCTCCTCTCGCCGTGCCCTGCATCGCCGATGTCCAAGCGCGCCCGAAGCCGCCGTCGCTCCACCTCATCGCCGGCATCGAACCCGGCCATCTCGCGGCCAGCCAACACTACCGCTGGATGCACGCGAACCTCACGAAGCCGTAGGTGCAAACCGCATTCGAAACGAGCCACCGTAGGCGAATTCCGACACCTCCCGTGCACGCCGCCATCGTTGTGGTTGCCGGCGATTAGCCGCCGGCGCGCTGACGTGGCACCACTAACCCTCTCTCTGTGCCGCTGACCGATGGGCCCCACGCACTAAGTAATTATTAGTTAATTAAACTACATAATTAACTAACCTAAATAGTCACTAACTGTCAGGCGCCACACCCTTAATTATCCATCCTTTTATTAACCCATAGATTAGATCACTTTCACTGACAGGTGGGGCTCTATCACTGTTCCGGTGGATAGGACTGGCCTAGTCACCCTGCTGAGTCAGCAGCTTGGCCCACCAGTCAGCCTCTGCTGACTGGGCAGTTGACCCAGTAAACTGGGTCCACTGTCAGCCACGTATGGACCTCTCTAGGTACACTCTCTATGTACCCATAGCATTTTATCCTTTTATTTCGAAATAATATTAATCCAGAAATTTTAGAAAATTATTTAAAACTTCAATAAATCATATAAAATGAACCGTAACTCCGATGAAAAAGTTTTATATATGAAAGTTGCTCAGAACGACGATACGAATCCGAATACATAGCCCGTTCATCCATCACACATCCCTAGCATAGAAAACACACAACTTTCCCCCTACGGTTCATCTGTCCGAAAACGCAAAACACCGGGGATACTTTCCCGGATGTTTCCCCCCTTCGCCGGTATCACCTATCCCTACGTTTGGTCACCCCTAGCACAACGTATTGCCGCGTCTTGCTTTGTGTTACATTTGATTGCTCTGTTATTTATTGTGTTCCCCCTTCATTACTTCTTTCTAGTAGACTCCGAGACCGCTGCCGATGTCCGTGTGTTCGACTACATCAAAGATGACCCCTCGTTCTTGCCAGAGCAACCAGGCAAGCCCCTGCCCTTGATCACCAGATATAGCCTATTCCTCTCTCTACTGCTTGCATTAGAGTAGTGTAGCATGTTACTGCTTTTCGTTAATCCCATCCTGATGCATAGCCTATCATTGTTGCTACAGTTATTGATACCTTACCTGTAATCCTAAATGCTTAGTATAGGATGCTAGTTTATCATCAGTGACCCTACATTCTTGTCCGTCTGCCATGCTATACTATCGGGCCATGATCACTCAGGAGGTGATCACGGGCGTATACTTATATACATATTATATGATACCTGTGATGACTAAAGTTGGGTCAGCTCGTAGAGTACCCGTGAGTGATTCACAGATTGGGTGCTGAAACGACCCTTGTCCCAACGACCCTCTAGGTGGATCTTTGTGGCGGAGCAACTGGGTAGGTTGAGACCGCCTAGGAGAGAGGTGGGCCTGGCCCTGGTTGGCGTCCGCGGTTACTTCTAAATAACACGCTTAACGAGATTTTGGTATTTGATCTGAGTCTGGCCACTGGCCTATACGCACTAACCAAACTACGCGGGAACAGTTATGGGCACTCGACGTCGTGGTATCAGCCGAAGCCTTCTTGACGTCAGCGACTGAGCGGCACGCGCCGGGTTGGACTGGAACGCCTGCTCTTATATAAGGGAGGCTAGGTCTGCTCGCCGGCCACGTACGCAACATGCAGGTGTGCAATGGGCGATGGGCCCAGACCCCTGTGCCATAGGATATAGAACGGCGTGCTGACCTCTCTGTTGTGCCTAGGTAGGGCTGCGACATGTTGATCTTCCGAGGCCGGGCATGACCCAGAAAAGTGTGTCCGGAGAAAGGGGATCGAGCGTGTCGGGAAATGTGGTGCACCCCTGCAGGGATGTTTATCTATTCGAATAGCCATGATCTTCGGTAACAGGACGACTTGGAGTTGTACCTTGACCTTATGACAACTAGAACCGGATACTTAATAAAACACACCCTTTCAAGTGCCAGATATAACCCGGTGATCACTCTCTAACAGGGCAACGAGGAGAGGATCACCGGGTAGGATTATGCTATGCGATGATACTTGGTTAACTTACCATCTATTCTCTTCTACTGCTTCAAGATGGAGGTTGCCAGAAGCGTAGTCTTCGACAGGACTAGCTATCCCCCTCTTATTATGGCATTCTGCTGTTCAGTCCACATATGCTACCCTTTTCCATTTGATAGCAATGCATACATATGTAGTGTAGCTCCTTGCTTGCGAGTACTTTGGATGAGTACTCATGGTTGCTTTGCTCCCCCTTTTCCCCCTTTCTATACCCGATTGTTGCGACCAGACGATGGAGTCCAGGAGCCAGATGCCACTGTCGATGACGACTGCTACTACTCGGGAGGTGCCTACTACTACGTGCCGGCCGCTGACGACGGCCAGGAGTAGTTTAGGAGGATGCCAGGCAGGAGGCCTGTTCCTCTTTCGATCTGTACCTCAGTTTGTGCTAGCCATCTTATGGAAACTTGTTTAACTTATGTCTGTACCTCGGTTTGTGCTAGCCATCTTATGGCAACTTGTTTAACTTATGTCTGTACTCAGATATTGTTGGTTCCGCTGACTCTTGTGTTTTTGAGCTATGTATTCGAGCCCTCGAGGCCCCTGGCTTGTAATATAAAGCTTGTATTATTTTAATTTGTGTCTAGAGTTGTGTTGTGATATCTTCCCGTGAGTCCTTGATCTTGATCGTACACATTTGCGTGTATGATTAATGTACGATCAAATTGGGGGCGTCACACATAATGACTTCCTATTACTCTATCAACCGAAGTTCCAAAATGAAATTCAGCTTCTTCAGAGCCTTTTCCATTCTGCTACACCCGCCGGTAGTAATAAACAAATCATTCATTTTTGCAAAATAAATGTAGGGAAAACCTCATTACCTTTAGCACCCTTGCCGTGACAACAAAGAACCTAGCGAATATAATTTTCCGTAAGGTCCCTCGGTAGGAGTTCAAAGTAATTTCTGAGAGATGCAGATCAAAGCATTCAATGTGATTGTTATATTGTATCACTATTATCCACCACCAGGCCTAATCTTATCTGCAAAAGAAGAGAATGTATTAGTGCCTACATGCAGTTTTGAACACTACTATAGGCCTATTTGGTTTGTAAGACTACTAAAATACACTAATATAGTGACGTGCCATCTTCGATCCTACATGATTAACATGGGCATCTGATTACAATCTATAAAAATGTAGACTTCTTCACAAGAGGTTGGAGTGGATGGAAATTTCGCTAAGAAAACTAGTACAGATGAATCCAAAGGAGAAATGCTTATGCATTGTAACCATATGAATCGCACAGCCAATATGGGGGGAAAACATGTATGTACTGAAATCCTCCAAAGTTCCTTTAGAAATCGTAGTACATTGTCATTGTAAACTTTGGAAAAGGTACCAAAATTGGAACTCCCTTATGGTTAACATTTAACAGGAAAGGAACATCACCTCAATATATAGCTTCTCCAGGCATAGAAAGCATATCAGGAAACTGACAATTTGTTCCACGTTGGGGCTAATAGATTCTAGTGCCAAGACCTTCACTACACGCAGATTTGGGATCAAGCTTGTCGGAACATTTTATGGATGACAAACGAACATACATTTTGAAAATTAGAAATAATGTTAATTTCAAGAAGGATAGAAAGAAGGTGACTGTTGTACCTGAACGGGTGTGGATCCAATAACAAGTTCGGAGTATTTGACAGAGTAGTAGTCCACCATTGTCAATTTTGGCGTAGAAATGATGTTGATTCTTGTTGAACCTTGTTGATCAACTACAAGTAATCTCTCAAGTGAAGGTGAGTCCTCAATGACCATACCGTGATACACCTTATGTGATCTCTTGTTGTAGCATCAGCAACACACACAAATAGTCCAGAGAATCATGGGGGTAATGTGGAAGCTACTCAACCCATTGATCGCCTAGAGACGAAGGTACTCGAGTAAAATACAATCGCGGAGCATGCACTCCATGTCATCCTTCGGGATGCAGATGGCGACGAGCTTGAGGTGCTTTAGTTGTGGTAGAAAAAGAGCGGGCGCTTCATTAATCATGGGGAAATGGCAGCTCATGAACCTGGCGAGGCGCAGTGTGGGCGCGAGGCGGAGCGCGGACGGTGGCAACGAGCGCATATGGCCATCATTAAAACTGAGCTCCTCGAGCTGACATAGGGCAGGGGATCGGAACCACTCGTCAAGCTTGGCTCGGTCCTTGTCATTGGAATGGAACTTGCCCGTGATAAGGCCTCTGATTGGGCCCTGGTGCCTACCGAGGATCTGGGACAACGCGTCCAAGATTTTGCAATAGCTGATATGTCTCGAACGTATCTATAATTTTTTATTGTTCCATGCTATTATATTATCTGTTTTGGATGTTAATGGGCTTTATTTTACACTTTTATATTAATTTCGGGACTAACCTATTAACTGGAGGCCCAGCCCAAATTGCTGTTTTTTTTGCCTATTTCAGTGTTTCGTAGAAAAGGAATATCAAATGGAGTCCAAACGGAATGAAACCTTCGGGAACGTGATTTTTGGAACAAACGTGATCCAGAGGACTTGGAGTGGACGTCAAGCAATCAACGAGGCGGCCACGAGGCAGGGGGTGCGCCTACCCCGTGGCCACGCTCTCCCCCTCGTGGGCCCCTCGTAGCTCCACCGACCTACTTCTTCCTCCTATATATGTTCACATACCCCGCAAACATCCAGGAGCACCATGAAACCCTATTTCCACCATCGCAACCTTCTGTACCCAAGAGATCCCATCTTGGGGCCTTTTCCGGAGCTCCGCCGGAGGGGGCATTTATCACGGAGGGCCTCTACATCAACTCCATGGCCCCTTCGATGATGTGCGAGAAGTTTACCTCAGACCTTCGGGTCCATAGTTATTAGCTAGATGGCTTCTTCTCTCTCTTTGGATCTCAATACAAAGTTCTCCTCGATTCTCTTGGAGATCTAATCGATGTAACTCTTCTTTTTGAAGTGTGTTTGTCGAGATCCGATGAATTGTGGGTTTATGATCCAGATTATCTATGAACAATATTTGAATCTTCTCTGAATTCTTTTATGTATGATTGGTTTATCTTGGCAAGTCTCTTCGAATTATCAGTTTGGTTTGGCCTACTAGATTGATCTTTCTTGCAATGGGAGAAGTGCTTAGCTTTGGGTTCAATCTTGCGGTGCTCGATCCCAGTGACAGAAAGGGAAACGACACGTATTGTATTGTTGCCATCGAGGATAAAAAGATGGGGTTTATATCATATTGCATGAGTTTATCCCTCTACATCATGTCATCTTGCTTAAGGCGTTACTCTGTTCGTATGAACTTAATACTCTAGATGCATGCTGGATAGCAGTCGATGTGTGGAGTAATAGTAGTAGATGTAGGCAAGAGTCGGTCTACTTGTCGCGGACGTGATACCTATATACATGATCATACCTAGATATTCTCATAATTATTCGCTTTTCTATCAATTGCTCGACAGTAATTTGTTCACCCGCCGTAATACTTATGCTATCTTGAGAGAAGCCAGTAGTGAAACCTATGGCCCCCGGGTCTATTTTCCATCATAAAAGTTTCCAATCTATTTTATTTTGCAATCTTTACTTTCAATCTATGTCATAAAAATACCAAAAATACTTATCTTATTATTATCATCTCTATCAGATCTCACTCTTGCAAGTGGCCGTGAAGGGATTGACAATCCCTTTATCGCGTTGGTTGTGAGGTTCTTATTTGTTTGTGTAGGTACGAGGTGACTCGCGCGTGGTCTCCTACTGGATTGATACCTTGTTTCTCAAAAACTTAGGGAAATACTTACGCTGCTTTACTGCACCACCGTTTCCTCTTCAAGGGAAAACCAACGCAGTGCTCAAGAGGTAGCAAGAAGGATTTCTGGCGCCGTTGCCGGGGAGTCTACGCACAAGTCAAGACATACCAAGTACCCATAACAAACTCTTATCCCCCGCATTACATTATTTTCCATATGCCTCTCGTTTTCCTCTCCCCCACTTCACCCTTGCCGTTTTATCCGTCCTTCTTCTGTTCGTCTTTCAATTTGCTTTGATGTCTTACTTGGCTCGTTTGTTTGTTTGGTTGGAATAGTTGTTTATTTATTACTAAACAGAGAACCAAAGATCTATGGATCCTCATTCGCTTGCTAATCTTTTTAAGAGATCCAATTATGATGAACCAATTGCTAGTGAGTTTTGTGCACTAGATTATCTTTATGAAGTTTTGCTTGAAATTCGTGAATCTGAAATTTGTGTTGAAGTACTTTATGGAGTGATTCACGATGGATCTTTGAATAGAAAGCATGATTGCAATGATGATAGTATAAATTCTATTAATGTCAATTGTGTTAATGATATGCAAAACCCTAAGCTTGGGGATGCTAGTTTTGCTATGTCTACTACTTGTTGCAATGATCATGATTGGGGTGATTCTTCTTATGATCTTGAAAATTTATTTAAGCCCCATGATGAATATGAGATTGATTATAATGTTTGCAATAATATTGAAAGTGGGTTTGGAAGAGTGTCAACTTTAGATCCCACATATTTGGAGAATGTTCAATCTTACGAAGTTTTTGATAAAAGTGGGTTTGGAGAGGTCATGACTTTAGTTAATGTTAATCCCACTATTTTGGAAGAGTGTCAACTTTGCATACATGTGGATCATGTTAAGAATATGTTTTGTGATAGCTATATTGTTGAATTTGCTTATAATCCTACATGTAATTATTATGAGAGAGGAAAATATGGTTGTAGAAATTTTCATGTTACTAAATTACCTCTCCTTATGTTGAGATTGCTATTGTTTCTTTCCGCTTCCTTGCATATGCTAGTTTTTGCTTGCCTTGATAATTTGTTTGCCTATAAGATGCCTATGCATAGGAAGTATGTTAGACTTAGATGTGTTTTTCACGTGTTTTATGATGCTCTCTTTGTGCTTCAATTCTTTTCTTTCATGTGAGCATCGTTGAAATCTTTTGCCTCGCTAGGGGCGTTAAACGATAGCGCTTGTTTGGAGGAAACCCAATTTTATTTTTATTCCTTGCCTTTTGCTCCTGTTTAGTAATAAATAATTTATCTAGACTCTGTTTTTATTGTGTTTTTTGTGTTTAATTAGTGTTTGTACCAAGTAGAACCGTTGGGAAGACTTGGGGAAAGTCTTTTTGATCCTGCTGTAAAAAACAGAAACTTTAGCGCTCGCGAGAATTGCTGCCATTTTTTTACTGGAGAGTGATATTTAGTTAATTCTTTTTGAAGATAACTAATAGATAAATTCCTCACGTCCAGCAATTTATTTTGGAATTTTTGGGGTTCCAGAAGTGGTCGAAACCCACAGATTATTATAGACTGTTCTGTTTTTGAAAGATTCTGTTTTTCGTGTGTTGTTTGCTTATTTTGATGAATCTATGGCTAGTAATAGAGTTTATGAACCATAGAAAAGTTGGAATACAGTAGGTTTAACACCAATATAAATCAATAATGAGTTAATTACAGTACCTTGAAGTGGTGGTTTGTTTTCTTTTACTAACGGAGCTCACGAAGATTTTCTTTTAAGTTTTGTGTTGTGAAGTTTTCAAGTTTTGGGTAAGGATTTGATGGATTATGGAACAAGGAGTGGCAAGAGCCTAAGCTTGGGGATTCCCAAGGCACCCCAAGGTAAAATCCAAGGACACCAAAAAGCCTAAGCTTGGGGATGCCCCGGAAGGCATCCCCTCTTTCGTCTTCGTCTATCGGTAACTTTACTTGGAGCTATATTTTTATTCGCCACGTGATATGTGTTTTGCTTGGAGCGTCTTGTATGATTTGAGTCTTTGCTTTCTAGTTTACCACAATCATCCTTGCTGTACACACCTTTTGGGAGAGACACACATGAATTGGAATTTATTAGAATACTCTATGTGCTTCACTTATATCTTTTGAGCTATATTTTTTTTGCTCTAGTGCTTCGCTTATATCTTTTAGAGCACGGCGGTGGTTCTACCTTATAGAAATAATTGATCTCTCATGCTTCACTCATATCATTTTGAGAGTCCTTTAGAACATCATGGTAATTCACTTTGGTTATAAATTTTAAATGCTAAGAGAAGTTGGATGCTTGATAGATGGTTTTGAGATATAAAGGTGGTAATATTAGAACTGTGCTAGTTGAGTAATTGTGAAATTGATGAATACTTGTGTTGAAGTTGGCAAGTCCCGAGCATGCACGTATGGTGAACATTATGTGACAAATTTGAAGCATGGGGTGTTCTTTGATTGCTTTCCTTATGAGTGGCGGTCGGGGACGAGCGATGGTCTTTTCCTACCAATATATCCCCCTAGGAGCATGCGTGTAGTGCTTGGCTTTGATGACTTGTAGATTTTTGCAATAAGTATGTGAGTTCTTTATGATTAATGTTGAGTCCATGGATTACACGCACTCTCACCCTTCCATCATTGCTAGCCTCTTCGGTACCGTGCATTGCCCTTTCTCACCTTGAGACTTGGTGCAAACTTCGCCGTTGCATCCAAACCCCGTGATATGATACGCTCTATCACACATAAGTCTCCTTATATCTTCCTCAAAACAGCCACCATACCTACCTTTATGGCATTTCCATAGCCATTCTAAGATATATTGCCATGCAAATTTCCACCGTTCCATTTATTATGACATGCATCATCATTGTCATATTGCTTTGCATGATCATGTAGTTGACATCGTATGTGTGGCAAAGCCACCATTCATAATTTTTTCATACATGTCACTCTTGATTCATCGCAATCCCGGTACACCGCCGGAGGCATTCACATAGAGTCATCTTTTGTTCTAAGTACCGAGTTGTAATTCTTGAGTTGTAAGAAAATAGAAATGTGATGATCATCATTAGAGCATTGTCCCATGTGAGGAAAGGATGATGGAGACTATGATTCCCCTACAAGTCGGGATGAGACTCCTGACGAAAAAAAAGATAAGAGGCCAAAAGAAAAAAAAGAAAGAAGGCCCAAACAAAAAAAAGAAAGAAAATAATAATAATAAATAAATGAGAGAAAAAGAGAAAAGGGACAATGTTAATATCCTTTTTCCACACTTGTGCTTCAAAGTAGCACCATGATCTTCATGATAGAGAGTCTCTTATTTTGTCACTTTCATATACTAGTGGGAGTTTTTCATTATAGAACTTGGCTTGTATATTCCAATGACGTGCTTCCTCAAATGCCCTAGGTCTTCATGAGCAAGCAAGTTGGATGCACACCCACTTAGTTTCTTTGATGAGCTTTCATATATTTATAGCTCTAGTGCATCCGTTGCATGGCAATCCCTACTCCTTGCATTGACATCAATCGGTGGGCATCTCCATAGCCCATTGATTATCCGTGTCAATGTGAGACTTTCTCCCTTTTTATCTTCTCACACAACCTCAATCATCATATTCTATTCCACCCATAGTGCTATGTCCATGGCTCGCACTCATACATTGCGTAAAAGTTGAAAGAGTTTGAAAAAGCTAAGTATGAAACAATTGCTTGGCTTGTCATCGAGGTTGTGCATGATGAGAGCAATTTGTGTCATGAAAATGAAGCATGGGCAAACTATATGACTTTGTAGGGATAAGTTTTCTTTGGCTATGGTATTTTGATAAGACATAATTGCTTGATTAGCATACTTGGAGTATTACTATTTTTATGTCAACAATAAACTTTTATCTTTAATCTTTCAGATCTGAACATTCATGCCACAATAGAGAAAATACATTGAAGAATATTCTAGAAAGCATTCCACATCAAAAATTCTGTTTTTATCATTTACCTACACGAGAACGAGCAGGAATTAAGCTTGGGGATGCTGATACGTCTCCAATGTATCTATAATTTTTTATTGTTCCATGCTATTATATTATCTGTTTTGGATGTTAATGGGCTTTATTTTACACTTCTATATTATTTTTGGGACTAACCTATTAACCGGAGGCCCAACCCAAATTGCTGTTTCTTTCCTATTTCAGTGTTTCATAGAAAAGGAATATCAAACCGAGTCCAAACAGAATGAAACCTTCGGGAACGTGATTTTTGGAACAAACATGATCCAGAGGACTTGGAGTGGACGTCAAGCAACCAACGAGGTGGCCACGAGGCAGGGGGGCGCACCCTCCCTTCTCATGGCCCCCTTGTAGCTCCACCGACCTACTTCTTCCTCATATATATGTTCACATACCCCGCAAACATCCAGGAGCACCACGAAACCTTATTTCCACAACCGCAACCTTCTGTACCCAAGAGATCCCATCTTGGGGCCTTTTCCGGAGCTCCGCTGGAGGGGGCATTGATCACGCAGGGCCTCTACATCAACTCCATGGCCCCTCCGATGATGTGTGAGTAGTTTACCTCAGATCTTTGGGTCCATAGTTATTAGCTAGATGGCTTCTTCTCTCTCTTTGGATCTCAATACAAAGTTCTCCTCGATTCTCTTGGAGATCTATTCATTGTAACTCTTCTTTTTGTGGTGTGTTTGTCGAGATCCGATGAATTGTGGGTTTATGATCCAGATTATCTATGAACAATATTTGAATCTTCTCTGAATTCTTTTATGTATGATTGGTTTATCTTTGCAAGTCTCTTCGAATTATCAGTTTGGTTTGGCCTACTAGATTGATCTTTCTTGCAATGGGAGAAGTGCTTAGCTTTGGGTTCAATCTTGCGGTGCTCGATCCAAGTGATAGAAAGGGAAACGACACGTATTGTATTGTTGCCATCGAGGATAAAAAGATGGGGTTTATATCATATTGCATGAGTTTATCCCTCTACATCATGTCATCTTGCTTAAGGCGTTACTCTGTTCTTATGAACTTAATACTCTAGATGCATGCTGGATAGCAGTTGATGTGTGGAGTAATAGTAGTAGATGCAGGCAGGATTCGGTCTACTTGTCGTGGACGTGATGCCTATATACATGATCATACCTAGATATTCTCATAATTATTCGCTTTTCTATCAATTGCTCGACAGTAATTTGTTCACCCACCGTAATACTTATGCTATCTTGAGAGAAGCCAGTAGTGAAACCTATGGCCCCTTTGGTCTATTTTCCATCATACAAGTTTCCAATCTATTTTATTTTGCAATCTTTAGTTTAAATCTATATCATAAAAATACCAAAAATACTTATCTTATTATTATCATCTCTATCAGATCTCACTCTTGCAAGTGGCCGTGAAGGGATTGACAACCCCTTTATCGCGTTGGTTGCAAGGTTCTTATTTGTTTGTGTAGGTACGAGGTGACTCACGTGTGGTCTCCTGCTGGATTGATACCTTGGTTCTCAAAAACTGAGGGAAATACTTACGTTGCTTTACTGCACCACCCTTTCCTCTTCAAGGGAAAACCAACGCAGTGCTCAAGAGGTAGCAATAGCCATGGCAGAGCTTGTGGGCGTCGATTAGGTAGAGAGGGGTGGAGTGCCATAGGGGCACCACCACTGGGAAAGGACAGTTGTCTGCGCCCTATATTTGATTGGGAGGAGGGAGATAATGACTATCAACATATCATCAGGGCGGCTGCTGATGAAGTCTAGGCCTGGCGGAGTCGCTTGCGGTTCTTGCTTGACCCGCATCCGCTTGTTGGCAGGCTCGTCCTCCACCTTCGAAGTCTCCTCATCGGCGGCGCTTTCTGATAGAAGTGGGAGTATATGGAATACTTAGTTAAAACAGGGCAAAAGAAAAGTGTATTGGTAACTAGAAGTTACTAGGTAGGAAGAGAGTAAGAAAATGGAATAATAGTTGGTTGCTTAAATACTACACAATTCCTTTGATATTGCTAGGTAAGTGAACATGCAGATACTTGAAAAGAACACTTACTTCGAACAAAGTCTGGAAGGATGATATCGTCGGGGAAGTTAGCATATATCTCATGACCAGGCTCTTTTATGTGCAGTGCAATTTTATTGCCAGCTTTCACCACATAAAACTTAGAAATTTCTGTCCAAAGGCCCGTGCCAAAATAGGAGCTACCATGTTCATCAAGTATTACAGAAGAAATGATTGTAAATCCATGGTTTGTGTTCAATATGACATCCCTGCAGTCTTTAGTTATGTAAATGGCAAGATTGGGTACTACAGATGTTGTTGAAAAGCAAGGGATGTACTACATAAAATAGTAAGTTTTGCTAAAGAATATGGTAACATGCAAATACGGGAGTAAATGAAACAACAGTAAAACAATTCAAATCAAAGGACAAAATATTATAATTAAACAGATAGTGTAACCATGATGTCATGGAAATATGAGAGTAATCAAAAAAACAATATGTCATTAATTTTCCTAATATAGAAAGAAGAAAAATCCCCTTTGACGTATATGTTGTATGTGGCACCTTTTATCCAAATGTAGTAATATATTGTATATGTCTAGGAAAGTAGGCCATGCCAACCGAGGTAGGGTGAGATTGAACATACTGTGCGCCTCCTGAAGTCATTTGGTACGGTGAGATGGAACTCCACGGATGTCTGGCCGAGGCCGCAAAGTCCTAATGTGTCCGTGCACTGTACATTCTATGAATGAAAGAAAACCCTCAAATGAGCTTGACAAAAAATGAACTCACGGCGATTTCGGCTGGGTGATTAAAGGGGGCAGACGGACTGGGATAAGAGATGAGCGAATGTTTCAATAAATTAGTTACCTTGTTGTCCATGAGAAAAAATCCTCAATGCTGCGGATTCCCCAATTGGGCAGAGCTGGATCGATGGAGAGCAGCGTCGAGAAAGTTGATGGAGATAGGCAGTGGCAAGCGGCAGTGGCAAATGCCGTGGGGTTTGCCGGCAGCCGGCGGTGGCGACATGCGTCGAGCTAAGTGGTTGCCGCGGCTATAGGCGGTCACATGCAGAGTCACGAGGAGTTAGTGCAGGTGTGAATGGGGACCGGAGGGGGTGGAGGGCGGGGTGACAGTTTTGTGACGTGGGGATGGTGAGGGTTTTCTTTTTTTCTTCTTTTTGAATTGGGTGGTGAGGGTTTTCTGTCCCACAAAGCGTTTCGGAGGCAACAGTTTGCTAGAGCCAACTGTGTGTGATTGACATCTATTTATAAAAACTAGGAAAATGGAAGTCATTGCACACGGTTCCAATCTGGTAAAATAACCAAGTTTTAGGGTGGGTCCACATTTCCTTCGTCGATTGAATCTGAAAGTTTTACCCACGCTAAACATTCACCCTAATATGCATAAAATTCCATCAACCAAACTGATTGCATACATATCCCACATTTAGACATAAGTAAACATAGCTATAAGAATACTCAGGCATAGATAATAAGCATACACAAGCACAGTTCAACCATATATAGTTCAACCGTCATTAAGCATATTCAAGCACAATTATAATTAAGACACTACATAGCCATATATATTTCAATCCCACATCTCACCCGCCGACAGGCCTACACGAAGGTGATATTTCTCCAGGTACTCAGCGTATGCAGCGTGCGCCACCCTGCAAGAATGCTTATACTTGAAGGAGCCAACTGCTCGTCCTCTTGCATGCGCTAGAATACTTTCATACGCGTGATGAAGCTTTTGGTTGCAAAATGGGCATCGAAAGCCCCCATCCCAGGTCCTAATACACTTATTATGATTTCCCGCATAAAGCTCCCTGAGCTTTTGCCTCTTGTATCTCCTAGGGCCATCTTCATCCTCGCTATCAACATCGCTAGATAACACCTATACACATAGTAAAAAGTGTGGCATCAATATATTTTATAATAATGCGAATTTAGCAGGCAGAGTTTATGAAACATAATATATCATGTCACACCGTGAACCCTAAATAATCAAGTGATCTATGAAAGAAATGCATAAATAGAGAGCACGCAACTTAATGCAACAAAATTAAGAGTCTGATTGGTTTGCTACCAATATTTGGCAAAATAAAAAGTTGCAACACTTGGCAACCTTTTGTGAGATTGGCAAATGAACAATGGAATACAAACTAATATCTAGCGAACATTTAGCAGTTGCCAAAAATTTCCATCAAATCAATTTTTACATGCAGTAAAGTAGGATTAGCAATTTATGGATTTTATGGCTATTTTAAGACATATCCAAAGATTATGGTTCGATTTTTAAGCATAATCATCTATGTACATACCAATCTTGATTTTTTTGGCACAAACATATATGTAGGACATTCAAAATCAATTGTCAAGACACTGGTGCAGCAACATGCTATGCAAACGGTTTTTAACCCTTTCCGCGATGGCGTGTGGAACCGTCACCAAGTGAGTGTGGGCGATAGGGGGGTCCTTCCCACACGACCAAAAAACCGTCGGGGATAGGCCCTCCTGGCACACAGGCTGGGGCAAAATGAGCTCGTGTGCGATCTGGCGAGGCATCAAAACACAATCATTTCCGTTTGTATGTAAATCCCACACGGTGAATCCAAGAAAAACATTTCCGTTCGTATGTTTATCACACAAAATTTTGTGTATGCAAACATTTGTGCAAGGTGGCCTAACGCAAATAGTTCTCTGCCGGAAGCCGTGTGTGATTGTTAGTTGATCGAACATGCGTACTTTCTAGAAACCGTATGGGTTGTTTGAGTTCATCGCCCACGGTGCTGCTTGAGTAACCGTCTGCAATGGAAAACCCCAATAAGCAGGGTAATTAGCCTATTATTGATAATCCATGTAGTAATCAAATTGATATTTCTTATAAAACACACCAGATATTTTTATCTGTATAACATCAACCATGATTTCATAATCGAATTACATCAGATAGCTTCAGCACGCAGTTACACCATTACACAATAGCACCAAGTTTCACATGCAACATCGAAAACCTTTGGAAAGTAGCATCATACACGGTAAATAGACTGATGAATCTCATCTGGGAAACTACAGAAGCGGAAGGCATATATTGAGCCTTCAGTGATGTTGAATGTCCTTGCAACTTTAGGCCAGTGGTTGTGGATAATTGCCCGCCCAACCTTCGTCCTCTTCAGGAAGACTTCAATATTGTACCATGGGTGTTGAATGAATACCTTCCTCGCCTCTTGACCATGTAGGTGGTTTGAGAGGTAATGATCGGTGAACTGCTCTGAAAAGTACTGAAAACAAAGATATGCATCAATCGTTGTTATAAATTTTGAAATGGCGCAAGGGGTAAAAACAAGGTAAAGAGTTAGTACCATCCTATAGTTGACTGATGTCTTCTTCATTGTGCAAACAAAGATCTTGCTATTATTCGTGGCAAGTTTCTTCATCCTAGCAATCTTTCTGAGTTTCTTGACTTGACTGATATTCATGGACATCTCATTTCCCCATATGCAAAATGGGTCGAATAGTGGGTCTAAGCCTCTGACAGCAGGACCTACATGTGCAAGACCAAATTGTAAGAAACCTAAATATTAGAATGATTCCTACAACTGCACAATAATGTGCTATTAGTGAAAGGACCATGCATGAGCAAACCTCGATGGTAAACCGCAGTGTCTCCGATTGTTTCCCTGCAACACACATAAGGAAGATCTTGATCAGGTTAACTGAGAGTTGCCATACTATCAGTAGACTATGTATCGAGTACAACCAAATTTGATTTATTTCTCACATGCATAACAATACAAAATTGTACCCACATCAAATGAAAATCAAATTGCAGAATTGAACCAAACAGTTAAATGGACAGCAGACCAAATGAACCAAAACAGTTAATTGAGCACGACATTGCAGAATAGAAACATGTACTAGAAGATAAGATAGTTAGCAAAACAAAGAATGCTTGAGAACTGTACTATGAAATGTAGCAATTGTTGGACCAAACTGTTAACTGAACATTACATTTTAGGGGACCAAACTATTAATTGAACATTACATTTCAGAGGATCAAACCGCTAACTAAACATCAGATTGCATATTAACATTACAGAGGACAAATCACTAGAAGGCACTGACGATGGCCTCGAGAAAACAGCACAAACTATATTTTAAAGTAGACCACCACATGGCGGTGTCGACGGTGGCCTCGAAGACAAGCTCCTCCTCCAAGATCTAGCGGTCGGCACGCATGGCAGCCATAGCGAACTCATGCGCGCATGCGGCCACAATTTGCTTCTCTGCTGCCAGATCCTACTGAGCTCCCCGTTATACTGCATGCAAAATGGCTGTGGGCGGCGCTTAATTGGAGGACGGGGACAGTGATTTCGGCGGAAGGTGTCGCGTCGTCGGTTGGGGCATGTGGGACAGGGAAGGAGGAGGATGGTGTGGGTGGGGTGTGGATTAACTGACCATATCGATGAGGCCGCGCAACAAGAAGAAGGGTCGGCGGTGAGGAGGTCGCGCAGCAAGAAGAAGATTCACTGGCGAGGAGGCGGCGTTGCAAGAAGAAGGGTAGCCAGCGAGGAGGCGGCGCTGCAAGAAGAAGGGTCGCCAGCAAGGAGGCTGAGCTGCCAGTAAGCAGTAGTGAAGGTTTGAACTTGGAAAGCAAGGAGGAACAGTGGAAATGTGGCTTTTGGTGGGAGGGAGGGGGCGGGGAGATAGATATTTCGACGGTGGCAGAAAATTTTTGCTTGGTGCCGTGACAAACTGGCACGCAAGTGTAGTTCAAGCATGGCGGTGGACTATAGACGACGAAGCTTCGTGCGTAAGCCAAACAAGATGGGCGCCAAGATATTTTATATCGCATCCCACACGATTCTTTCTAGTAAACTGTTTGTGGTATACCTGGTTTTTTCATTATGTTTTGAAAGACAAAATGAGGTTATGGAGGGAAAGGATGGTGTTTGAATTGCTAGAACATTTATGTATAGTGAACACGCAACTACATGAGTGTCGTGTTTAAATTTGGAATTATTTCAGGTTCGTTTGGCATTTTTTATGCATTAATTGAGTTTCTAGGCATTTAATGTGCATAATTCAAATTTGAACTACTCGCACATGCTCTAGTGCACCAAAGTTTGTTGAAAAATCACATGTGTGTCTTTGGGTGAATTTCTAGGTCCCACGCAAGAAATGGGAATGAAATTCAAACATATGGGCATCGTGGTCCCAGGCCGTCCCTGTGGCTGCACCGACCCTCGTGTCGCCGCTGCGTCACCCCGTCGGGCCGTAGCTAGTGTGGCACACGGTCCACGCTGTCGTCCCAAGGTCGTCCCCGCGGTTGCACAGACCCGCGTTCCGCCGCTGCGTAGCCCCTTTGGGCTATAGCACCGCGGCTCGCGGTCCCTGCGACCACCCCGAGGTCTTCCGCCGTCGCCCTGACCTGCCCGCCGCCGTTGCGTCGCCCTTCGGGCCCGCGGTCCACTCCGCCGTCACTGCGCGTCGACCTCCTATGGTATGCGACGCGCCATCTTCCTTGGCACGGGAACGCCACCGTCCGCGCTGGTCTTCGTCATGCTGTCAGGGTTCTTCGCCTACTTGGAGCATCGCCGCCGTGCTTCTAACCTAGCCGCCGCCGCTCTTCTTTGGCCGCCGCCGCCGCTACCCCCGTAGCCACCGCAGCCGCCCATCCACCCCCTTCATCTTCGTCCAGCACCAGCCATCGCTAGCGTCGCCGTCATCTGCCCTGACCGCTTCATCTACTCCGACAACCGCGGGCGACATTGGCGTCACGCCGATTGGCGCCGCAACCGTCGTCGAGTCCTTCTCTGCTGGCCTCTCCGACTTCTTCGACATGGCGTACAGCTCATGCAGGTCCCAGTCTACGCATGCCCAGTGCTGGCAACACCGATGCATGCCTTCGTCCACGACGTGTCCCCGGGCCTGGCAAGCCTGGTGTGGCGCTTCGTCAACTTCGTCTTCGTCCGTCTATCCATGCCCGGTGCTGGCAACACTAGTGCGTGCCTTCGTCTACGATGTGTCCCTAGGTTTGGCAAACCTACCGTGACACATCGTCAACAACATCTCCTTATCGGCCCACCACTACTTCGACACCACTACGCCCATGCTAACTTGGCACCCCTTGCGTCCGCGGCTCCACGACAACTTTCTGGCAGCAGCCACGACTCCGCGATACGTCGACCATTACGACTGTGAGGGGGTGTCCATCATCTTTCCTTCGAATTCTTCTCCAGTCTCACCATCTGCGTCGCTACCGTTGTGACTGCGGGGGGATGTTGAGTAACGTGACTGTATTAGGAAACATAGGTTAGACTAGGAAATATTCTGGCTTGCCTTGTACTCCAATTAGATCATGTACTCCTATATATATGCCCACAAGGCTCAAGCAATACAACGAACTATTCCACCAAACCTCTCTCTCCCTTCTAACAAGTTCGCTTTGAATAAAACTCCTCCATCAAGGCCCAACCTTGGTTTTACATTTGCCACCTAAGCCTTTTCCCTTGGGTTCTGCAGACTCAAGGGTCATCTTTATTTTAACCCCCGAGCCAGTGCTCCTCTGAGTGTTGGTCCAAAACAGAGCCACTTGCGGTGCTGCCCCGAGGCAACTTGGGGTATCGTCGGTTGCTGTACGTAGTGTTCATCCGGTGTGCCCTGAGAACGAGATACATGCGACTCCTATCGGGATTTGTCGGCACATCGGGCGGCTTTGCTGGTCTTGTTTTACCATTGTCGAAATGTCTTGTAACCGGGATTCCGAGACTGATCGAGTCTTTCCGGGAGAAGGAATATCCTTCGTAGACCGTGAGAGCTTGTGATGGGCTAAGTTGGGACACCCCTGCAGGGTATAAACTTTTGAGAGCCGTGCCCACGGTTATGTGGCAGATGGGAATTTGTTAATATTCAGTTGTAGATAACTTGACACTTGACTTAATTTAAAATGCATCAACCGCGTGCGTAGCCATGATGGTCTCTTTTCGACGGAGTCCGGGAAGTGAACACGGTCTTGTGTTATGCCTAAACGTAAGTAGTTCCAGGATCACTTCTTGATCACTTCTAGCTTCTCGACCATTGCGTTGCTTCTCTTCTCGCTCTCATTTGCGTATGTTAGCCACCATATATGCTTAGTGCTTGCTGCAGCTCCACCTCACTACCCTTTCCTACCCATAAGCTTAAATAGTCTTGATCTCGCGGGTGTGAGATTGTTGAGTCCTCGTGACTCACGGATACTTCCAAACAGTTGCAGGTGCCGAGGATACCAGTGCAAGTGATGCTACCGAACTCAAGTGGGAGTTCGACGATGATTCGGGCCGTTACTATGTTTCTTTTTCGGATGATCAGTAGTGGAGCTCAATTGGGACGATCAGGGATCTAGCATTTTGGGTTGTCTTCCTTTATTTTGGTTCCGTAGTCGGACCTTTGCTTGTACCTTGGATGATGTATGGATTATTTATGTATTGTGTGAAGTGGCAATTGTAAGCCAACTCTTTATCCCTTTCTTATTCAGTACATGGGATGTGTGAATATTACCCCTCTTGCGACAAGCCTACCATGCGGCTATGCCTCTAAGTCATGCCCCGACACGTGGGAGATATAGCCGCATTGTGGGTGTTACACAATTCCTGCTCGTCCTCGAGTAGGTAAATGATAAAAATATTTTTTTGATGTGGAATGTTGCCTAACATGTTCATCACATATTCTTTTATTTTGTAGCATGGGCATTTGGACTTTTTAGATGATTCAAAGCAATAGTCTCTATTTGACATGAAGATTTCAATACTCAAGCATATCAACAAGCAACCATGTCTTTCAAAATATCAACACTAAAGAAAGTTATCCCTAGCCCATCATGCTCAATCATTGATGCATTCATGAAACACACTCAAATATTAGCTACATCCAATGCACAAGTATGATCATAGTGCTCCCTAGTTGGTGCTTTTACAAGAGAAGATGAAGACTCAAATTAAAAAAAATAAAAATTGCATAAAGTAAATAGATAGGCTCTTCGTATAGGGAAGCAGAGATTTGTAGAGGTGCCAAAGCTCAAACCTTAAATTGAGAGATAAAAACATTTTGAGAGGCATACTTTTCCCATCAACAAAAATGACCAAGAATTCCAAATACTTTCCATGCTAGATACATTATAGGAGGTTCCCAAACATAAAATAAAGTTGATTCCCTTTCCCACTATTCTTTCACAATCCATGGCTAGCCGTATCCACAGGTGCCTTCCATACCAACAATTTCCAAGGAATTTATTATTTGACAACATAAAGTAAATTTCTTTTTCATTTCAGGACTAGGCATCCCTATTAGTGCCACACTCTCGTGCAATGACAAGTGAATAAACACTCATCTTGAGAATAACACATCTAGCATGGAAAAATATTGGCCACCCCCTGCCGCTTCATGAGCAGTACGAGCACACAATATGGAAATTCATTTTAAAAATTAGAGTTGGCACATACAAATTTACTTGGAACGACATGGAAATACCGCATATAGGTAGGTATGGTGGACTCATATGGCACAACTTGGTTTAAGGATTTTGGATGCAGAAGTAGTATTCCTACTTAGTACAAGGAAAGGCTAGCAAATAGATTGAGAAGCAGCCAACCAAGAAACATAAGCAATCATAAACGAGAATTAAGCATAACTAACACCAAATAATGCACCACAAGTAGGATGTGATTTCATTGCATAACTATTGAATTTCGTGCTTGCATAGGGAATCACAAACCTTAACACCAATGTTCTTACTAAATCATAATTACTCAACAACATGACTCACATATTACTATCATCATATCACAAAACTATTACAAAGAATCAAGATTATAATATCCATTTGTCTTCATGAAAGCTTTTATTATATCCCTCTTGGATATCTATCACTTCGGGACTAGTTTAGTATATTACCATTGCTTATAACAAGCTCTCAAATTAAGTGAAGAACATGAGAATAAATATATTTTTTCATCTCTCAAAATAATATAAGTGAAGCATGAGAGAATTTCTTCAAAAATTAAAGCACCATGGTGCTCAAAAAAGATATAAGTGAAGCACTAGAGCAATTCCATAGCTCAAAAAATTTAAGTGAAGCACATAGAGCAACTCTAAAAAATCATATCATCATTATTGCTTTCTCAAATAGGTGTGTCCAGCAAGGATGATTGTGACAAACTAAAAAGCAAAACAAGCAACGACTCATATAACACAAGACGCTGCAAGAAAAACTCATGATATGTGACGAATAAAATTATAGCTCCAAGAAAAATTACCGATGGTCGTTAGAAGAAAGAGGGGATGCCTTCTGGGGCATCCCCAAGCTTAGGTGCTTGGTTCTCCTTGAATATTACCTTGGCATGCCATGGGTATATGAAAGCACAAGTGCTCCTTGGGTGGTTTTGGTAATTAATGTCAACATATCTCTTGTTGGACTAATGTTTTTATCTAGTATATTTCAGATAAGTTCAACAGATGGAGTGACGTGGACAAGAGGATGTGGAACCCCTTCAAGATGATAAGGACAAAGTATTTGCTCAAGCTCAAAAGCTCAAGGCTCTACACTTTCATTTTAGTGATCCAAGATCACATTGAGTCCTTAGGAAAGCTAATAATATTAAAAGGGAATGAGGTGTTGCTTAATGGCTTGCTTGCTCAAAGTGCTTAGTGATATGCTCCAAAGCCCTCAACAACTTTCTCATATCCACATATGTCCAAACCAAAAGTCAAACTCGGCCGTACCGATTTGATCCGTCCGGCGCCACTGAGTTTACTTGACATAGCCACTGCCAGAAACCCTAATCAATTCGGTCTCACCGATGGGATCTTGGTCTCACTGAGATGGGCTTGCAAACTCTCTGTTGCCTATTGCAATTATTTCGATCCCACCGAGATAAGCAATCGGTGCCATCGAGTTTGCCTGACCAACTCTCTATTTTTCTTATTACCAAAATCGGTTGCACCGAGTTTGTGTAATCAGTCAAACCAAGATGAGGTTTTACGCTAACCCTAGGACATCGGTCCCACCGAGTTGATCGTATCGGTCCCATCGAAATGCCTAACGGTCACATTATGAACTGAATCGGTCTGACTGAGTTTTCTGATTCGGTCCCACGGAGTTTGGTAAATTGTGTGTAACGGTTAGATTTTGTGTGGAGGCTATATATACCCCTCCACCCACTCTTCACTCGTGGAGAGAGCCATCAGAACATGCCTACACTGCCAACATTCATTTTTTGAGAGAGAACCACCTACTCATGTGTTGAGACCAAGATATTCCATTCCAACCATATGAATCTTGATCTCTATCCTTCCCCAAGTTGCTTTCCACTCAAATCATATTTCCACCAAATCCAAATCAGTGAGAGAGAGTTGAGTGTTGGGGAGACTATCATTTGAAGCACAAGAGCAAGGAGTTCATCATCAACACACCGTCTATTACCTTTTGGAGAGTGGTGTCTCCTAGATTGGTTAGGTGTCACTTGGGAGAGTCCGTCAAGATTGTGGAGTTGAACTAAGGACTTTGTACGGGCAAGGAGATCGCCTACTTCGTGAAGATCTACCCTAGTGAGGCACGTCCTTCGTGGGCGATGGCCATGGTGGGATAGACAAGGTTGCTTCTTCGTGGACCCTTCATGGGTGCAGCCCTCCGTGGACTCGCACAACCGTTACCCTTCGTGGGTTGAAGTCTCCATCAACGTGGATGTACGATAGCACCACCTATCGGAACCACGCCAAAAATCTCCGTGTCTCCAATTGCGTTTGCACACTCCAATCCAATCCCTTTACTTTCTTGCAAATTGCATGCTTTAATTTCCGCTGCTCATATACTGTTGCCATGCTTGATTGAATGTATTGTGAATGTTTAAACTTGTGCTAAAACTTCACCTTAACTTGAAGAAATTAAGAAAACTTCTACTTTTCTTTGTTAAGAGTCTATTCACCCCTCTCTAGGCACCTCTTCTCGATCCTTTCAATTGGTATCAGAGCTTTGGTCTTCATTACTTTGGTTTAAACACCTTTGGAGGAAGATGGATGAGTCTACGTTGGGGAGTCTTAGACGTAGAATGCCTATATTTTATGGAGAGTTCTTTAATGAGTGGAAAATTGCAATGCTTGAGATTTTCAATGAATATCATTTGAACAAGTATATTACTAGCCCTTGTGCACATCATGTTGATCCTTTGCATCCTACCCTTGATGAGTCTATTGACATGATCCGTAATCTTAGAACTGTCAATTTAATCACTAGAGGATTGCCTAGAAACTTGTTTGCTAGCTTGCCTGCTCTTGATTGTGCCTACACCATATGTATATTTCTTGAGGAACGATTTCCAAACTATTCCTTGCAAAGATTGGATGAAATTCTTCATAAGTCCATTGCCTTGAGTAAGATGAGCTCCAATGATCCCAAATTTGGTGACTGTCTATTTGAGCTTACTAATCTTACGCGTGCCAAAGGTGATGTTGGAATCATTAGCAATATCATCTCCGAAGCCATTAGAATTCATAAAGATGACTATTTTGATGACTATTTATCTAATGAATTACCCTCTCTAGGAATCGATCCATCACAAGACAATGTTGAACATGGATACTATGATGAGGATGATGATAGTGACTTTGATCTCGATGAGTCTATGAGACACTTTGATCTTATGGCTAATCTTCATAGCTACATGGCTGGAGGAAAAGAATGGGTTCTTGATAGTGGGTGTACTGATCACTTGAACGGAGACAAGGATATGTTTCATGAGCTTGCTGAAAACGATGGCCCTCGAAAGTATGTCACTTTTGGTGACAACTCAAAGGGTAAGGTGGTTGGCCTTGGTAAGGTGGCCACCTCACATGATAGCTCCAAACAAAATGTTATGCTTGTTGAATCTCTTGGATATAATCTACTTTCCGTATCTAGACTTGCTGACTTTGGTTTCAATGTCCTATTCATTGAAGTAGATTGCCAAGTGTTTTGTAGAGATAACCACAATATGGTATTTACCGGTTTACGTATAGGTGATCTTTACATTGTTGATTTCACTAAAAAGGCACAACCTAGAACTTGCTGAATTGCTAAACCTTCCTGATAAGCTTGATAAGCTTGCTAAGGTTGGTTGTGGCATAGAAGATTAGGTCATGTGGGCATGCGAAATCTTGATAAGCTTGTTAAGGGTGACCATATCCTTGGAGTGAAAGATGTTATATTTGACAAGGATAGATTGTGCAATGCTTGTCAAGCAGGAAAACAAGTTGGAGGAAGTCATCCCGTGAAGAACATCATGACCACAAGAAGACCGCTCGAGCTACTTCATATAGATCTCTTTGGTCCCAATGCCTAGAAAATTCTCGGTGTTAACTCATTTGGTCTAGTCATAGTCGATGATTTTTCAAGATTTACGTGGGTGTTCTTTCTTGATGATAAATCGCAGGTCCAAAAGATCTTCAAGAACTTCGCTAGGAAAGCCCAAAATCAATTTGAAGTGAAGATCAAGAAGGTTCAAAGCGACAATGGAATGGAGTTCAAGAACACAAATGTGGATACCTTTCTTGACGAAGAAAGAATTTCACACGAGTTCTCGGCTACATACACACCTCAACAAAATGGAGTTGTTGAGAGGAAGTGCCGGACTCTTATTGAGATGGAAAGAATGATGCTTGATGAGTACTGATACATCCATTTTGCATCATGCTTTTATATCGATATTTATTGCATTACGGGCTATTATTACACATTATGTCACAATACTTATGCCTATTCTCTCTTATTTTACAGGGTTTACATGAAGAGGGAGAATGCCGACAGCTGGGATTCTGGGCTGGAAAAGGAGCAAATATTATAGACCTATTCTGCATAGCTCCAAAAGTCCTGAAACTTCACGGAAGTTATTTCCAGAATATATAAAAATACTAAGCGAAGAAAGTTCCAGAGGGGGGCCACACCCTGGCCACGAGGGTGGGGGGCGCGCCCCCTGCCTCGTGGGCCCTCTGGTGGCCCTCCGGTGCCCATCTTCTCCTATATGAGGTCTTTCATCGAGGCAAAAATCATAAGCAAGCTTTGGGGAAGAAACTCTGCCGCCACGAGGCGGAACCAATCTAGGGCTCCGGCAGAGCTGTTCTACCGGGGAAACTTCCCTTCGGGAGGGGGAAACCATCACCATCGTCATCACCAACGATCCTCTCATCGGGAGGGGGTCAATCTCCATCAACATATTCACCAGCACCATCTCATCTCAAACCCTAGTTCATCTCTTGTATCCAATCTTTGTATCCAAACCTCAAATTGGTACCTGTGGGTTGCTAGTAGTGTTGATTACTCCTTGTAGTTGATGCTAGCTGGTTTAGTTGGTGGAAGATCATATGTTCAGATCCATTATGCATATTAATACCCCTCTGATTATGAACATGAATATGCTTTGTGAGTAGTTACGTTTGTTCCTGAGGACATGGGAGAAGTCTTGCTATAAGTAGTCATGTGAATTTGGTATTCGTTCGATATTTTGATGAGATGTATGTTGTCATCCCTCTAGTGGTGTCATGTGAACGTCGACTACATGACACTTCACCATTGTTTGGTCCTAGAGGGAGGCATTGGGAAGTAATAAGTAGATGATGGGTTGCTAGAGTGACAGAAGCTTAAACCCTAGTTTATGCGTTGCTTCATAAGGGGCTAATTTGGATCCATATGTTTCATGCTATGGTTAGGTTTACCTTAATACTTCTGTTGTAGTTGCGGATGCTTGCAATGGGGGTTAATCATAAGTGGGATGATTTTCCAAGTAAGGACAACACCAAAGCACCGGTCCACGCACATATCAGATTATCAAAGTACCGAATGCGAATCATATGAACGTGATGAAAACTAGCTTGACGATAATTCCCATGTGTCCTTGGGAGCGCTTTTCTTCATATAAGAGTCTATCCAGGCTAGTACTTTGATACAAAAAGGATTGGGCCATCTTGCTGCACCTTATTTACTTTTATTACTTGCTACTCGTTACAAACTACCTTATCACAAAACTATCTGTTACCGATAATTTCAGTGCTTGCAGAGAATACCTTACTGAAAACTGCTTATCATTTCCTTCTGCTCCTCATTGGGTTTGACACTCTGACTTATAGAAAGGACTACGATAGATCCCATACACTTGTAGGTCATCAAGACTCTTTTCTGGCGCCGTTGCCGGGGAGTGAAGCGCCTTTGGTAGGTGGAATTTGGTAAGGGAAGATTTATATAGTGTGCTGAAATTTACTGTCACTTGTTACTATGGAACATAATCTTTTGAGGGGTTTGTTTGGGGTATCTTCACCTCGTCCGGAACCACAATTAGTTACCCCTCAACCTAGTGAACCTACTGAAAATGTTTACTTTGAAATTCCTTCGGGTATGATAGAGAAACTGCTAGCTAATCCTTTTGCAGGAGATGGAACATTGCATCCCGATTTACACTTAATCTATGTGGATGAAGTTTGTGGATTATCTAAGCTTGCAGGTATGCCCGAGGATGTTATCAAGAAGAAGGTCTTCCCTTTATATTTGAAGGGAGATGAATTGACATGGTATAGGCTATGTGATGATATGGGATCATGGGACTATAAGCGATTGAAATGGGAATTTCACCAGAAGTTTTATCCTATGCATCTTGTTCATCGTGATCGTAATTATATATATAATTTTTGTCCTCGCGAAGGAGAAAGCATTGTGCAAGCTTGGGGGAGGCTTAAGTCAATGTTACATTCATGCCTCAATCATGAGCTCTCAAGAGAAATGATTATTCAAAATTTTTATGCTTGGCTTTCTCTCAGTAATTGCTCCATGCTCGATACTTCTTGTACTGGATCTTTTATGATGAAGACTATTGAATTCAAATGGGATTTATTGGAAAGAATTAAACGAAACTCTGAAGATTGGCACCTCGACAAAGGTAAGGAGTCAGGTATAACACCTAAGTTTGATTGTGTTAAATCTTTTATGGATACCGATGCTTTTCGTGAATTTAGCACTAAATATGGACTTTACTCTGAGATAGTAGCTTCCTTTTGTGAATCCTTTGCTACTCATGTTGATATCCCTAAGGAGAAGTGGTTTAAATATAATCCTCCCATTGAAGTAAACGTAGTTGCACCTATTAAAGTTGAAGAAAAGACTATCACTTACAATGATCCTGTTGTTCCTACTGCTTATGTTGAGAAACCACCTTTCCTTGTTAGAATAAAGGATCATGCTAAAGTTTCAACTGTAGTCAACAAAAGTAATATTAGGACACACAAACCCCCTGAGGAAGTTAAAGTTGAACCCAATATTGCTATGGTTAAAGAACTCTTGGCCGATAATATTGATGGGCATGTTATTTACTTCTGTGATGAGACTGCTAGAATTGCTAGACCTGATACTAAAAATAAACATAGACCTGTTGTAGGCATGCCTGTTATTTCTATTAAAATAGGAGATCATTGCTATCATGGCTTATGTGATATGGGTGCTAGTGCAAGTGCAATGCCTCATTCCTTATACAAAGAAAGTATGCATGATATTGCAGCTGCTGAGATAGAAGATATCGATGTTACCATTAAGCTTGCCAATAGAGATACTATTTCACCAATTGGGATGGTTAGAGATGTTGAAGTCTTGTGTGGGAAATTTAAATACCCTGCTGATTTTCTGGTTCTTGGTTCCCCACAAGATAGCTTTTGTCCCATTATATTTGGTAGACCCTTCTTGAACACTGTTAATGCTAAGATAGACTGCAATAAGTATTTTGTTTCTGTTGGTTTAGGGGATATGTCTCATGAGTTTAATTTTGCTAAATTTCGAAGGCAACCTCATGATAAAGAATTGCCTAGTAAAGATGAAGTTATTGGTCTTGCTTCTATTGCCCTACCTCCTACTAATCCTTTAGAACAATATTTGCTAGACCATGAAAATGATATGTTCATGAATGAAAGAAGGGAAATAGATGAAGTATTCTTTAAACAGGGACCTATTCTGAAACACAACTTGCCTGTTGAAATCCTAGGGGATCCTCCTCCACCCAAGGGTGATCCCGTGTTTGAGCTTAAACCATTACCTAATACTCTTAAATATGCTTATCTTGATGAAAAGAAGATATATCCTGTTATTATTAGTGCTAACCTTTCAGAGAAGGAGGAAGAAAAAATATTGAAAACACTGAAGAAGCACCACGCTGCTATTGGATATACTCTTGATGATCTTAAGGGCATTAGTCCCACTCTATGTCAACAAAAAATAAATTTGGAGAAAGACGCCAAACCAGTTATTGATCACCAACGACAGCTAAATCCTAAGATGAAAGAAGTGGTAAGAAAGGAAATATTAAAGCTCCTTGAGGCAGGTATAATTTATCCCGTTGCTGATAGTCAGTGGGTAAGTCCTGTCCATTGTGTCCCTAAGAAGGGAGGTAGTACTATTGTTCCTAATGATAAAGATGAATTGATTCCATAAAGAATTATTACAGGATATAGAATGGTAATTGAATTCCGCAAATTAAATAAAGCTACTAAAAAGGATCATTACCCTTTTCCTTTCATTGATCAAATGCTAGAAAGATTATCCAAACATACACATTTTTGCTTTCTAGATGGTTACTCTGGCTTCTCTCAAATACCTGTGGCAGCTGATGATCAAGCAAAGACCACTTTTACCTGCCCTTTCGGTACTTTTGCTTATAGACGTATGCCTTTTGGTTTATGTAATGCACCTTCTACCTTTCAAAGATGCATGATGGCTATATTCTCTGACTTCTGTGAAAAGATTTGTGAGGTTTTCATTGACGATTTCTCCGTTTATGGATCCTCTTTTGATGATTGATTGAGCAACCTTGATCGAGTTTTGCAGAGATGTGAAGAAACTAATCTTGTCTTGAACTGGGAGAAGTGCCACTTTATGGTTAATGAATGTATTGTCCTGGGGCATAATATTTCTGAAAGAGGTATTGAAGTTGATAAAGCTAAAGTTGATGCTATTGAAAAGATGATGTGTCCCAAGGACATCAAAGGTATAAGAAGTTTCCTTGGTCATGCCGGTTTTTATAGGAGGTTCATTAAGGATTTCTCAAAAAATTCTCGGCCTCTGACTAACCTATTACAAAAGGATATTCCTTTTGTCTTTGATGATGATTGTGTAGAAGCATTTGAAATACTTAAGAAAGCTTTGATTTCTGCACCTATTGTTCAGCCACCTGATTGGAATTTACCCTTTGAAATTATGTGTGATGCTAGCGATTATGTGGTAGGTGCTGTTCTCGGGCAAATAGTTCATAAGAAATTAAATGTTATTCAATATGCTAGTAAAACTCTAGACAATGCCAAGAGAAATTATGCTACTACTGAAAAAGAATTTTTAGCAGTCGTATTTGCTTGTGATAAGTTCAGACCTTATATTGTTGATTCTAAAGTAACTATTCACGCTGATCATGCTACTATTAAATATCTTATGGAAAAGAAAGATGCTAAACCTAGACTTATTAGATGGGTTCTCCTACTACAAGAATTTGATTTGCATATTATTGATAGAAAGGGAGCTGAGAACCCCGTTGCGGACAACTTGTGTAGGTTAGAGAATGTTGTTGATGACCCACTACCTATTGAATATAGCTTTCCTGATGAACAATTAAATGTCATAAATGCTTCTCGTACTGCTCCATGATATGCTGATTATGCTAATTATATTGTTGCTAAATTTATACCACCTAGTTTCACATACCAGCAAAAGAAAAAGTTCTTCTATGATTTAAGACATAACTTTTGGGATGACCCACATCTTTGTAAAGGAGTAGATGGTGTTATTAGACGTTGTGTACCTGAGCATGAACAGGAATGTATACTATGCAAGTGTCACTCCGAAGCCTATGGAGGACACCATGTTGGAGATAGAACTGCACATAAGGTATTGCAATCCGGTTTTTATTGGCCTACTATCTTCAAGGATGCCCGTAAGTTTGTCTTGTCTTGTGATGGATGTCAAAGAATTGGTAATATTAGTAGACGTCAAGAAATGCCTATGAATTATTCACTTGTTATTGAACCATTTGATGTTTGGGGCTTTGATTATATGGGACCTTTTCCTTCCTCTAATGGGTATACACATATTTTAGTTGATGTTGATTACGTTACTAAGTGGGTAGAAGCTATTCCAACTAGTAGTGCTGATCATAACACCTCTATTAAGATGCTTAAAGAAGTTATTTTTTCGAGGTTTGGAGTCCCTAGATATTTAATGACTGATGGTGGGTCACATTTTATTCATGGTGCCTTTGTAAAATGCTTGCTAAGTATGATGTTAATCATAGAATTGCACCTCCTTATCACCCACAGTCTAGTGGTCAAGTAGAATTGAGCAATAGAGAGCTCAAATTAATTTTGCAAAAGAATGTTAATAGATCTAGAAAGAATTGGTCCAAGAAACTTGATGATGCATTATGGGCCTATAGAACTGCATATAAAAACCCTATGGGTATGTCTCCGTATAAAATGGTTTATGGAAAAGCATGTCACTTACCTCTTGAATTAGAACATAAGGCATATTGGGCTATTAAAGAGCTCAACTATGACTTCAAACTTGCGGGTGAGAAGAGGTTATTTGACATTAGCTCACTTGATGAATGGAGAACCTAGGCTTATGAAAATGTCAAGCTGTTTAAAGAAAAAGTTAAAAGATGGCATGACAAACGGATACAAAAGTGTGAGTTTAATGTAGGTGATTATGTGTTGCTATACAACTCTCGTTTAAGATTTTTTGTAGGCAAACTCCTCTCTAAATGGGAAGGTCCTTATGTTATCGAGGAGGTCTATCATTCCAATGCCATAAAAATCAACAACTTCGAAGGCACAAATCCGAGGGTGGTGAACTGTCAAAGAATCAAACATTATATGTCAGGTAATCCCATAAATGTTGAAACCAATATTATTGAAACCGTAACCCCGAAGGAATACATAATGGACATTCCGGAACGTTTCAGACTCCGAAAAGGAATAGGTACGTGGCACGGTAAGTAAACCAACTCCAAAACAGTTCTAATGGCAATTTTTACCCGTTTTGGAATATTTAAGAAAATAGGAAAATAAGAAGCATACCGGAAAGGACACGGGGCTTCCACGAGGGTGGAGGGCGCGCCCTACCCCCCTGGGCGCGCCCCCTGCCTCGTGGGCACCCCATGCACCCTCCGGACTCCGTTTTCTTGCATGTTACTTCTTTTGGTCGGTAAAAATTCATTATATAATCTCCCGAAGGTTTTGACCACCGTATCATGCAAATATCTGCTGTCTTTGTTTCGAGCTGTTTTTCTGACAGATCTAGATCGCCATGGCGTCTTCAAGTGCCCCCAAGGACAAGTTCTTTGAGAAGGTCATCAACCCTACCTCGCGGAAGTGCTGCAACACCCTCAAACCATTGAGATGTGTGAGGGGTTGTTGCACATCCGCGATGTGGAGGGACTGAGGAGGACCGAAAGCATGGAGACAAGGCTCGAGGCAATGGAGCAACAAGTTTTAAAGTGTCAGGAGATGGTGGAGCGTGGACTCGACTCCAATCACATAATGATCACGGAGTTCACCAACAATCACAAGCTAGACGCCAAGGACATTGGGGAGGCCATCTTCAAGCTTCACGAGAAAATCGAGCGCCTCCAAGCCCAGATCTATGACCTGCAAAACCAAAACTGTGAGTATGAATATAGATTCAAGAGGATGAGTTTGGCTCCAGATTTGAGGATTCCGAAGACTCGATCATCCTTCTATGATGGTGAGCCTATGCCTTAGAAGATAGACGACAAGCCTACATCATCAACAACTCCTTCATCACCACCTCAGAGGAAGGAGACATAATCACATGGGTATGGGCACTCCCCTTAGCAACCGCCAAGCTTGGGGGAGTGCCCCAGTATTGTATCACCATCACTTTTACCTTTACCGTTTTTCTTAGTTCGATCCTTTTGATAATATCTTGATCTAGTAGAATAAAGTTTTAGTATGATCTAGTTGTGAGTTTTGCTTTATGATCTTCCTATGTAATCGAGTCCGTGAGCCATATATAATAAAGATTAGTGTTGAGTCAAGGGCTTGATTATTTTGCTACGATCTTGAGGGAATAAAATAAAAAAGGAGAAGAAATAAAAGGAAATAAAGAGATCATATGGATCTTATGGAGAGTAATGAGCTCACATATAAAGAGTATGATGAATAAACGTTGTTGAGAGTTGACAAACATAGTTTTGGTCATCGTTGCAATTAATAGGAAGTAATAAAGAAAGAGAGTTTCACATATAAATATACTAGCTTGGACATCTTTTATGATTGTGAGCACTCATTAAAGTATGACATGCTAAAGAGTTGACGTTGGACAAGGAAGACAACGTAATGGGTTACGTTTTCTTACATCTGAGATAAATTATATTGTCATGGATCATCCAACATGTTGAGCTTGCCTTTCCCTCTCATGCTAGCCAATTTCTTTGCACCAAGTAGAGATACTACTTGTGCTTCCAAATATCCCTAAACCCAGTTTTGCCATGAGAGTCCACCATACCTAGCTATGGATTGAGTAAGACCCATCAAGTAAGTTGTCATCGGTGCAAGGAATAAAAATTGATCTCGAAATATGTATGACTTATTAGTGCGGAGAAAATAAGCTTTATACGATCTTGTGATATGGAAGAAATAAAAGCGACAGACTTCATAATAAAGGTCCATATCACAAGTGGCAATATAAGGTGATGTTATTTTGCATTAAGATTTCGTGCATCCAACCATAAAAGCGCATGACAACCTCTGCTTCCTTCTGCGAAGGGCCTATCTTTTATTCTTGTCTTATACTTCATGCAAAGAGTCATGGTGATATCCACCTTTCCTTTTTACATTTTATCCTTTGGCAAGCACAATGTGTTGGAAAGATCCTGATATATATAACTAATTGGATGTGAGTCTGCATGAGCTATTATTGTTGACGTTACCCTTGAGATAAAACGTTGGGAGGCAAAACTATAAGCCCCTATCTTTCTCTGTGTCCGATTAAAACTCCATACACATAAATATTGCGTGAGTGTTAGCAATTGTGAAAGACTAAAAGATGGTTGAGTATGTGGACTTGCTGAAAAGCTCTTATATCAACTCTTTCCTATGTTATGATAAATTGCAATTGCCTCAACGACTGATATTAGAGTTTGTTGGTTTTCAATAAAGTTTATGATTCATACTTGAAATTGTGACTGAATTATTACTTTAGCATAAGAGATCATATGACAATATATATATATATATATATGTTGTTGTTCTAAGAATGATCATGATGCCCTCAGGTCCGTATTTTATTTTTATCGACACCTATATCTCTAAACATGTGGACATATTTTTCGATTTCGGCTTTCGCTCGAGGACAAGCGAGGTCTAAGCTTGGGGGAGTTGATACGTCCATTTTGCATCATGCTTTTGTATCGATATTTATTGCATTATGGGATGTTATTACACATTATGTCACAATACTTAAGCCTATTCTCTCTTATTTTACAAGGTTCACATGAAGAGGGAGAATGCCGGCAGCTGGGATTCTGGGCTGGAAAAGGAGCAAATATTAGAGACCTATTCTGCACAGCTCCAAAAGTCCTGAAACTTCACGGAAGTTATTTCCAGAATATATAAAAATACTGAGCGAAGAAAGTTCCAGAGGGGGGCCACACCATGGCCACGAGGGTGGGGGGCGCGCCCCTGCCTTGTGGGCCCCCTGGTGGCCCTACGATCCCCATCTTCTGCTATATGAGGTCTTTCGTCGAGGAAAAAATCATAAGCAAACTTTGGGGAAGAAACTCTGCTGCCACGAGGCGGAACCTTGGCGGAACCAATCTAGGGCTCCGGCAGAGCTGTTCTGCCAGGGAAACTTCCCTCCGGGAGGGGGAAATCATCACTATCCTCATCACCAACGACCCTCTCATTGGGAGGGGGGCAATCTCCATCAACATCTTCACCAGCACCATCTCATCTCAAACCCTAGTTCATCTCTTGTATCCAATCTTTGTATCCAAACCTCAGATTGGTACTTGTGGGTTGCTAGTAGTGTTGATTACTCCTTGTAGTTGATGCTAGTTGGTTTACTTGGTGGAAGATCATATGTTCAGATCTGTTATGCATATTAATACCCCTCTGATTATGAACATGAATATGCTTTGTGAGTAGTTACGTTTGTTCCCGAGGACATGGGAGAAGTCTTGCTATAAGTAGTCATGTGAATTTGGTATTCGTTCGATATTTTGATGAGATGTATGTTGTCATCCCCCTAGTGGTGTCATGTGAACGTCGACTACATGACACTTCACCATTGTTTGGGCCTAGAGGGAGGCATTGGGAAGTAATAAGTAGATGATGGGTTGCTAGAGTGACAGAAGCTTAAACCCTAGTTTATGCGTTGCTTCATAAGGGGCTGATTTGGATCCATATGTTTCATGCCATGGTTAGGTTTACCTTAATACTTCTGTTGTAGTTGCTGATGCTTGCAATGGGGGTTAATCATAAGTGGGATGCTTGTCCAAGTAAGGACAGTACCCAAGCACTGGTCCACCCACATATCAGATTATCAAAGTACCGAACGCGAATCATATGAACGTGATGAAAACTAGCTTGACGATAATTCCCATGTGTCCTCGAGAGCGCTTTTCTTCATATAAGAGTTTGTCCAGGCTTGTACTTTGCTACAAAAAGGATTGGGCCATATTGCTGCACCTTATTTACTTTTATTACTTTCTACTCGTTACAAATTACCTTATCACAAAACTATCTGTTACCGATAATTTCAGTGCTTGCAGAGAATACCTTACTGAAAACTACTTATCATTTCCTTCTGCTCCTTGTTGGGTTCGACACTCTTACTTATCGAAAGAACTACGATAGATCCCCTACACTTGTGGGTCATCAAGTACAAGATGCCAAAACACTTTTGGGCGGAAGCGGTTGAGACAGCTTGTCATGCAACAAATCGCTTGTATCTTCACAAGCTGTTCGGTAAGACGACATACGAACTTCTCACCAATAACGAACCCCAAGTTGGATACTTTCGAGTATTTGGCTCAAAGTGTTACATTATTGATAAGCATCTTCATTCTAAATTTGCTCCTAAGTCTCATGAAGGTTTCCTACTTGGTTATGGCTCAAACTCTCACACTTACCGTGTCTACAATAATTTCACCCGAAAAGTTGAAGAGACGGTAGATGTGAAGTTTGATGAATCTAACGGCTCGCAAGTAGAGCAATTGCCAATTGATATAGGAGATAAAGATCCTTTGGAAGCAATCGAAGACTTGTCTACTGGGAAGATTCGTCCAACGGAGGTGAAAGAGAGTACCTCGTCCATCCAAGTGGAAGCTTCTACCTCACGACAAAGTGAACCTAGAGTTGACATGGAAGCATCCACAAGTGGAACACGCCAAGATGAAGAAAACGAGGAAGTACACCAAGATGAACCTCATCAACCTCCTTCTCCACCTCGACAAGAGAACGACAATGTCAACAATGAAGAAGGCCAAGAAGAAGGACAAGATGATGAAGAAGATGTTCCACCCCGACCCAAGCAAAAGCTCTCATGAGTTCGAGCACGAGTTTCAAGAGACCATCCCGTCGAGCAAATCTTCAATGATATCCAAACCGGGAGAATCACTCACTCTAAAACTCGTTTGGCTAATTTTTGTGAACACTATTCATTCATCTCTAGCATTGAACCTATGAAGGTTGAAGAAGCATTGGATGATCCGGATTGGATAAATGCCATGCACGAAGGGCTACACAACGTTGAGATAAATCAAGTGTGGACATTGGTCGAGAAGCCCGACAACAACCACAACATCATCGGTACCAAATGGGTGTTTCGCAACAAGCAAGATGAAGATGGACAAGTAGTTCGCAACAAAGCACGTCTCGTCGCCCAAGGCTACACTCAAGTCGAAGGTATGGACTATGGTGAGACATATGCCCCCGTTGCTAGACTTGAGTCCATCCGCATTTTACTTGCATATACTAATCACCATGATATCACCTTGTACCAAATGGACATTAAAAGTGCTTTTCTAAATGGTGAAATAGAGGAGGAAGTTTATGTTAAGCAACCTCCCATCTTTGTTAATCCTAAAAAACCCGATCATGTTTACAAACTTCACAAAGCTCTTTATGGTCTGAAACAAGCTCCTAGAGCATGGTACAAATGCTTGACCAAGTTCCTTATTGAAAAAGGCTTTGAGATTGGAAAGATTGGTTCTACTCTTTTTTACTAAAAGGGTTAATGGTGAATTATTTGTGTGCCAAATTTATGTTGATGATATCATATTTGGTTCAACTAACCCTCATTTTAGTGAAAAGTTTGGAAAGCTAATGTCGGAGAAGTTTGAGATGTCTATGATGAGTGAACTCAAATTCTTCCTTGGTTTCCAAATCAAGCAAACTAAGGAAGGCACCTTTGTTTCCCAAACAAAGTACACCAAGGACTTATTCAAGAAGTTCAACATGCAAGAAAGCAAAGGTATGAAAACTCCCATGCCTACTAGTGGACAACTTGACTTGACCAAGGATGGCAAACCGGTTGACCAAAAGGTTTATCGCTCTATGATTGGTTCATTGTTATATATATGTGCCTCCCGTCCCGATATTATGCTAAGTGTGTGCATGTGTGCACTATATCAAGCGGCCCCCAAAGAATGTCATCTTAAGGCTGTGAAAAGGATAGTGAGATACCTAATTCATACACCAAATTTTGGCATTTGGTATACTAAGAGGTCCTCTTTTGATCTTGTTGGCTATTCCGACTCAGACTATGCCGGAGACAAGGTTGATAGAAAGTCCACTTCGGGTACTTGTCAACTTCTTAGTAGATCTCTTGTGTCTTGGTCCTCCAAGAAACAAAACTCGGTATCTTCCACCGCCGAAGCGGAATACATTGAAGTTGGTTCATGTTGTGCTCAATTACTTTGGATGACCCAAACTCTTAAATATTATGGGATCTATGTGAAACATGTTCCATTGCTTTGTGACAATGAAAGTGCTATTAAGATTGCTCATAATCCTGTGCAACATTCTCGAACCAAGCATATTGAAGTTCATCATCATTTCATTCAAGATCATGTTGCAAAAGGGGTCACTGATCTTAAGCATGTTCGTACCGATAAGCAATTGGCGGATATATTTACCAAACCGCTTGATGAGAAAGTATTTTGCCGTTTGAGAGGTGAATTGAACATCATTGATGCTTCAAACTTGGAGTAGAAACTCCATTTGGATACATGCAAGGCATGAGCCTTTGACTAATCCTTGATGTTTCTCTTATGATGATGATCATATGTCGTGGATATATTTGCACCCTTGCATGCTATCTAACCCTTGTAGGTGCTTGGATGAATCAAAATCTATGAGATTGCAAATCACTCACATATTGAGCAATCTCTACATCACCAAGTCTCTACAATATGCTGGTTGAAGACAAGGAAGCATGAAACCTTTCAACATATCCTTTGACCATTTCTATATATCAAATTTCATTTGGCATCAAATTCATGATTGTCAATTTGGATACACAAGTGCTCTTCCTTGCAAGACGAACCAATGTAGGTACATGAACTCAAACTACAAGTGGTGCTCCCAATCTTGATGAGCTACATCAATCTTGAGCATCCCACACAAGTTGAACTACATGATCAAGTTCAACACCACCACCCAAGGTATGTTATTCCATCTTAGAGAAGCTTTACCGCAAGTCATGGGTCAAAGCAACTCAACAAGATCCTAATACATCAAATGCATAAACGAAAAAGGTAACCCCATTTTGAGCTTAAACGACGAGTATGACCTATGATCAAGTGTTGTCACTTGACTCCTCAGTCAATATACTCTAACATAGGTGACTTTGACGCCAACCAATTCCAGATGAAGTTCTCTAACGTGTCTCTGTATTCTTGCATTTGTCTCTTGCATGTTTGTTTCCCTTCTCATCTAGATTTATTTTGTTTTTCTCTGTTTTCTTCTGCTTCCCTGCACTCAATTCATTGCAAATCCTTCTGTTAATTCCTTGCAAATCTTTGTGAGATCTTATTTGCCTAAGTGAGCTGAGGTGAAAATTACCCTTCCTCTGTGTTGAACTCGGTCACACCAGTCTGTCACTCTCGGTCAAATCGAACCATTTTGGTGCAACCGAAAAATACAACTCAGTGTCATTGATTTCACTGCAGAGAAGACAATTGCCACTTGTTCTTGCATTTTTGTTCCAGCTCCACTAAATGATTCTTGTCCTCTACCGACATCACACTCTAAATGCTCATTTGCTCTATGACTCAAGGACCAAACCTATTTTGACTCACAATCCAGAAGATCCCTTCTTGGAAATTGATGTCAAAGGGGGAGAGAGAGATCACATCAAAGCTTACTCACTTAAAAGGGGGAGAGAAAAGGGAGAGTACTTCAAAGGGGGAGAATGCTTAATCGCATCAAACAGAGAGAGAGACCCCACATACTTGGTATTCAAGAGGAGAGAAGTCACATGTCTTTAAGAAGGGAAAGACATGTTAATCTTATGTTTCTGTGCTGTGATATGTTTTGCTCTGATTTTCTGTTCCCTATATTCTCTCATTATTAAATATAAGATTCGGGGGGAGAAAGACATCTAAGGGAAGGAAATCTTGAATTCATTGCATATCTTTATCCTTGGAGACATGTCTATATCCAATAGGAGTACCTAGTGCTCATTCTCTACATGTCATCCCAGTCTTGGTACTCTTGTGGCTTGCCGTTTGCTATGTTTAGTAAATATATCTGTGTTATCTAACCTTCTTTACTCAGGTTCATCTCTTCCTAAGCCAGCTTAAGACCACAAGGTAAGTATATGCATCTCACCATGTGCATGATGATCTCTTGCTAATGTACATATTGTTTGCAAGAAGGACTCATGGACATGAAGGTACAATTCCCATATTCACATCATTTGCTCTGATGCATATAGCCAAGATACATGTAAATCATTGCTTGCTTTATCATGATTATGCATTCACATGCTCTTATACTCTGCATTTACATGATTGCTTACGTGTAGGGGGAGCCTATGCATATTACATGTCTTTCCAAAGCTTTACCTACTATTCCTTATATTTTTATGTAAAGCTTTGATGTATGTTGTCATCAATTACCAAAAAGGGGGAGATTGAAAGCACAAGTGCTCCCTGGGTGGTTTTGTTGGTGTCCTGGGAACGGGGGTGCATAGACTTGCCTGCCTGCGGCCCATGGCGTGGCTCCACCAGCAGCCCTGTACGGCCCATCTTCACCAGCAAACGCTCAAGACCCTCGCGAGGGGCCAAGCCTCGCGAGGCGGACGACGCAAGACCTCCTCGGGGGCGGCCTCACTAGGCTAGCTCGTGAGGGGGCGGAGAGATCAAGGCGAGGGGCACCTCGCGAGGTTCCTATGACGCAAGGCATGACGACCAAGGCCAGGGGAGCACCAGGCGAGCGCCCACGCACACAGTGTACCCATTTCCTCTTTGGTGCTAAAGAGGCAAGCGCAGGCGAGGAGTCCCGAGGCATCAGGCAAAGTTTTCCATATCGGTGCAACAAGACCAAGACATACAGGATGGCAGGGCGGAGTTCACCGTGGAGCCCAAGACGGCCTCACCAACAGAGCCTTTGGCAGGCGAAGACCACCTTTTGTCAGGATAACTTATACTGGTTGTCTCCCTTCAAATTTGGCTGTTGTTGGATCCCTTCCCGCCTACATTTGGGAAGAGGACTAGGGCCTCTATAAATAGGACTAGCCACCATAGTAGGAGGCAACGGATCTTGGATCGGATCCATTCCTTCCTCAACCACACAAGCTCATCGAGCCCAAGAACACCTCTCCTCAGGAGGTTGTTCTTCCTTTGTACTTGTTCATCCTCAGCCCAAGAGGCAATCCACCACACCACACTGGAGTAGGGTATTACACCACATTGGTGGCCCGAACCAGTATAAACCCCGTGTCCTTAGTTCTTCGAGTTCGATGTGCTGAGCCTTGGGATCATGCGGAGTGGGTGAGCTAGGGAAGGGAGAGGTCTTCATGCGCACCCTAGTGTTCGAACGTCGAGGGTTTTGCCGGAACACGAAATTCGACATTTGGCGTGCCAGGTAGGGGTGCGCTGAAGCCTTCCTTTCATCGAGCCACGCTCCACCACCTCCGTGCCTGTCCCCATGGCCGGCGTTGCTCCTCCGGCTGGGATGACGGATGCCCACGACGGTGCCAGGGGGCTCAGAGCCTTTACCCCCACCTTGCGACGGGTGCAATGGCCGCCCAAGTTCAAGCCAGAGATGCCGCCGCGATACGACGATGCGGCGGGCCCGACGACCTTCCTGCTGGCATATGAAGAGGTCGTCCTGAAGGCTGGGGGCGACAACAAGGTCATGGCCAACTGGCTTCCCATGGCCCTCGCTGGTGCAACATGCGCCTGGCTGCTCACCCTCCCAGGATTCTCAGTGGCATCTTGGGAGGAGCCGCGCGGCCTCTTAGTCGCGCGCTTCGCGGCACCGGTGCCCCTCGCCGTCGCAACCCTCCTCGGCGGCTCGCAGGCGCTGCCCTCGGACCGTCACACCAAGAAGTTCTTTTGCCAGATCGGCGCCGCTTCCGTGCAGCAAGGAGCTCCCTCGGGTTGGGCGGTGCCCAAAGACGACCTCACCTTCGACTCGGGGGATCACCCCGTCACCACCGTCGGCTCGGGCGTGCTCCCAATGCTTTGCACGCCCACCATCTGCAACGTAGCTATCACCAAGACCCTCACCGACGGCGGCGCCGGCGTCAATGTGCTCTTCGTGGAGGCTTTTAGCCTTCTTCACGTACCACTCGAACGGCTCCGCCCCAGCAAGCCCTTCTCCGGGGTCGGCGGCGGCTCCGCCAGCCCCCTGGGGCAGATTCGCCTTCCTGTGACCTTCGGCACTCGTGACAACTACCGCACCGAGCTGATCGACTTTGACATCGCCCGCATTGGCATCCCATACAACGCCATCCTCGGGTACCCGGCTCTGGCACAATTTATGGCAGCGACCCATCCGGCCTACAACCTCATGAAGATGCCCGGGATCAAGGACGTCCTCATTGTAGTTGGAGACACCAAGGAGGCTCTGGCGACGCTCAAGCTTGCCCTCAAAACCGCCATGGTGGCGCGACTGGCCGACGAGGCCGCCCCTGGAGCCAAGGAGGCCGCGTCGGCAAAGAAGAAGCAGTTGTTCACTCAAGATCGTTCCAAAACTAAGCAAGTGCTGGTCGAGGAAGATGGGTCCTCAGGAGCCTCCTTCGCCATAGGCGCCAACCTCGACCCAGACCAGGAGGAGGTGTTGGTGAGGTTCCTGCTTGTGAACAAGGATGTATTCGCCTAGGAACCCAAGCAACTAGTAGGGGTTCCGAGGGGGGGTGATCGAGCATCATTTGAGGGTGTGCCCCAATGTGTGCCCTGTGAAGCAGAAGGCGCGGCGACAGTCCACAGAGAAGCAGTCCTTCATCGTCCAAGAAACTCGCAAGCTGGAGGCAGCAGGTGTCATTCACGAGGTTTGGTGCCCTAAGTGGCTGGCGAACCCTGTTGTCGTACCAAAGAAAGGTGGGAAGGAGCGCATGTGTGTCGACTTCACCAACCTCAACAAGGCTCATCCCCAAGACCCGTTCCCGCTTTCGCGCATCGACCGGATTGTCGACTCCACCGCCGAGTGCGACCTACTGTGCTTCCTGGACACGTTCTCAGGCTATCACTAGATCAAGATGGCAGTAGAGGATGTGGAGAAGATGGCCTTCCTGACCCCGTGTGGGGTGTTCTACTACACTTGCATGCCGTTCGGGCTGCGCAACGCAGGCATGACCTTCCAACGGCTGATGCACATCGCCCTGGGTTAGCAGCTCGGGAGGAACGCTAAAGCCTACGTCGACGACATCATGGTAAAATCTCGGGAGGCGAGAACTTTGATCCAGGACCTGGATGAGACCTTCACGAGCCTGCGCTAAGTGGACTTGCGGCTCAACCTAGAGAAGTGCGTGTTTGGTGTCCCCTCCGGCAAGCTGTTGGGCTTCCTCGTGTCCCACAGGGGGATCGAGGCTAACCCGGAGAAGGTCAAGGCGATAGAAGACATGAGCCCACCACAAACTCTGAAGGAGATGCAGAAGCTTGCGGGCTGCGTGACCTCGCTGGGGCGCTTCATCTCCAAGCTGGGAGAGCGCACCCTGCCATTTTTCAAGCTGATGAAAAAGAAGGTCCCGTTTGAGTGGACCCCCGAGGCCGACCAAGTGTTTCAAGACCACAAGAGATACCTGACCAGCCCTCCGGTGATGGTGGCGCCTCGCCCTCTCGAGCCCCTGGTGCTTTACCTTGCCGCCACTCGCTACTCTACAAGCGCAGCTCTAGTGGTGGTTCGGGAAGAGCGCCAGGCCAAGGGTCCACCGCAACATACCACACCTCCAGCTGGGGCGACATGGGACCTAGAGGGCACCGCAAAAGCTGCAGCAACACCAACGAGTGATCAGGCCTAGCAAGGTGGCGTTAGCACGCCTGCAGAGGCCCCAGTGGGCGACCAGGCTCCTGGGGTCACGTCACCTCAAGAGATGCCCAACCTCCGGCAGACGCAGGCTCCGTCGACGCTCCCGCCCTCGTCGAGCACCCAGTGTACTTCGTCAGCACGGTGCTGCTGGATGCAAGGGCATGGTACCCCATGCCTCAAAAGCTCTTTCTCGCGCTCTTGGTGGCCTCGCATAAGCTGCGTCACTACTTCCAAGGTCACCCAATCAAGGTCGTCTCGGCCTAACCGTTGGAGAGGGTACTCAGGAACCCCAACGCTGCTGAAAGAGTCGCTGAATGGAACATCGAGCTGCAAGCATTCCAGCTGGAGTTCAGCACAACAAGGGTCATCAAGGGAGCCATGCTCGCTGACTACGTGGCAGAATGGACCGACACCCCAAGGCTTGAAGCAGGCGAGAACCGACCCCTCTCGTTAGGAAGTGAAGCACCAGATGGCTGGGTCATGTATTTCGATGGCGTGTTCGCATGCCAGGGCGCGGGAGCTGGAGCAGTGCTCATCTCACGCACTTAGGACAAGCTCTACTACGCCGTGCAGCTCTGCTTCTAGCAAGGCGAGAAGGTCTCCAACAACATTGCGGAGTACGAAGGCCTCATCCCTGGCCTTAAGGCTGCGGTCGCCCTGGCGGTGAAGCACCTCACCATTAGGGGTGACTTGCAGCTCCTCGTCAACTTCTCCAACAAGGTATATGAGCCGAGGGACGAGCACATGGAGGCATACCTCGCAGAGGTACGCAAAATGGAAAAGCAGTTCTTGGGCCTAGAGTTGCAGCACGTGCCCCGTGGCACCAACAAGGAGCCGACGACGTCGCCAAAAGGGCATCCAAGCGTCAACCCCAAGAGCCTGGCGTCTTCGAGGAGCGGCTCTTCAAGCCTTCGGCATCACCTCCGCTTTCAGGGCCGGTGCAGCCTCAAGAGGAACTCCCCCAACCACCTACCTTGGGAGCCCTGGCCCGCGGCCCGACCTCGGGAGCGCGCCTACTCCTGGCGCTCGAGCCTCAGGAGGGGTGCTGGACCAAGAAGTTCAAGGAATACCTGATGCAAGGGACGCTGCCGGAGAAAGAGGAGGACGCGGAGCGCGTGGCCCGACAGGCTACGACATACTGCATCCAGGATAGTGAGCTATACAGGAAGCGGCCAAATGACGTTTCCTTACGATGCATCTCCAGCGAACAGGGGAACGAGTTGCTAGCTGACATACACGACGGAGACTGCAGGCACCACTCATCGTCATGAACCCTCGCCGGCAAGGCGTTCCGCAGCGGGTTCTACTGGCCTACGGCACTCAAAGAGGCGACCGAGCTGGTGAAGTCCTACGATGCTTGCCAATTCCACGTCAAGCAGATCCATCAGCTAGCTCAGGGACTCCAGACCATCCCGCTCTCGTGGCCATTCGCAGTCTGGGGGTTGGATATCCTAGGTCTGTTCCCTCGAGCGTCGCCATCGACAAGTTCACAAAATGGTTGGAGGTAGAAGCTGTCCGCACCATCCCGGCCGGATCGGCGGTCAAGTTCATCAAGGGTCTCGTGAGCCGGTTCGGGGTCCCTAACCGCATCATCACCAACAATGGTTCGCAATTTACTAGCAATCTCTTCAAGACATATTGTGCTAACCTTGGAACGCAGATCTGCTACGCTTTGGTGGCACACCCCATGAGCAAGGTCAAGCCGAACGCACCAACGTGGCAGTCCTGAGAGGCCTCAAGACCAGGAACTTCAAGAAGAAGCTCGAGGCCTGCGGCACGGGCTGGCATGACGAGCTCCAGTCTATGCTGTGGTCCATCCGCACCACCGCCACCAAGACAACAGGCGAGACCCCGTTCTTCCTCATCTACGGAGCAGAAGTGGTTCTCCCTCACGAGGTCAAGTGATGCGGAGCATCCCAAGGCCATCCCCATGGACCCAACTACATCTCCTTCAACACCTCTTGGACCCATGACACGAGCACATGCAAGAGCTCTTGAAACCGAGGTGACATCTCTCCTCTCACATTTCCACTTTGATGCACATGAGACATGGCTACTACCTCATACGGATACTTTGTGCATGCTCAGGTACCATGGAGAAGCTAAGGAGCAAGGAGAAGAAGAAGAAGAAGAAGAAGAAGAAGAGGAAGATGGACGTGAAGACGAAGACGAAGAAGAAGAATTGCTCCAAGTTCCTAGGCTCCGGACGACCGACGAACACCGGACGTCCGACGACCTCCAGGCTCCGGACTTCCAGCCCCCTCCAGACGACCGACGCTCCCACACCCAAGACGAAACCTACGGACATCCGACGCCCAACGGACGACCGATGCCCGGACGTCCGACCCCGACCGGACGTCCGACCGAAGACCACCCGAGCCAAAACTACGAACGTCCGACAGGCACCGGACGTCCGGACCCTCGCGAGCCTCCGGACGACCGGTGACCCCCGGACGTCCGACCCCTGTGCGCTGATGCGTGTTGGGCCACAGCCCATGTACCCCTTCGCCCCCTCTTTTGCACTAAGACTATATATACTTCACCTATTCCTTCTAGCTAGGGTAAGCAAAGGATAAGCTCATGTTTGTGTGAGAGCTTTGCTCATCCACTTGGTTACCTTCTCCACGGAGATTCGAGCCTCCACCGGAGAAGATCCCCCAAGCGGATTCAAGACCCATTTTAGGGAAGAACTCAAGACCTCCTCACAGAGAAGACCGTTACCATTGCATCGTCCCTAGTTGATCGTGTACCGTGTATCGTTCCATGTATCCGAGGATCTAGCACATGTGTGACTTATTCATGTTCGTTTGAGTGTTTCCTCTTCGTTTCCCCTTGTGTTTCTCTGATTTCCCCTTTGTGTTCTTCGTGTTCTTCGCAGGATTCCGCGCCTTTCGTGAAAGATCGGCCCATAGGGTTCGTACCCTACACCATCTTGGTATCTAGAGCCAGGTTGATCACAATTTCGGAGCCTCCCCGTTGTGATGCTAGCCTTGTTTTGTTGTTTTTCGTCCTAATTCGAAAATTTCCCCACAAAAATAGCCCTGATTGTTTTTTGTGATTTGTTTGTGTGTTGAGATTTTGTTGGTTTGGATCCGTGGATTTGCTTTGTTTTGAGTGGATCTAGCTTCCCCCCTTTCCCCACTCTTTCCATCCACAAAATCCTCCGGATTTGACAATTTTCGCCATCTCCACCTCGAACCCTAGCTGTTCATCCCGTGCCCGAAAATCGCCCAGGCACCGGACGTCTGACCTAGCCCGGACGTCCGACGACAACCGGACGACCGGCCCATCCCGAACGTCCGACCGACCCTAACAAAACTAATTTTTTTCCAGATTAGTCACCACCATCGACCCACATTTCCGCACATGCACTCCTACCAGTATACACCATCACCACTTCCGCATACCACCACCATTTGCTTACCCGTTTCGCACTCCGACACGTTTTCTACTTCAAGTTTTGAGAATTTGAGTTGCGGCATCGTATCCTTTTGTGTTTCGGCTATCTAGGTACGGTTCGACATCGACATCACCGCCGCTCATCTTCGCCACGGACGCGTCATCAACAACGACAACCTCGACTACACCTTGGTATTCGTGCCACCCATTTGATCACCATAAACCGTTCTTGCTTGCGAACGAGGAACCACAAGAAACAGTAACCTCGTCTTGGTATTGGACATATCACTCTTGCCATTACATTGATAGCCATCATAGCCTAACTCCTTTCCGTTGCTTACCCATCGAGACTAGCCATTGAGTATTGCCGGCAACGAGACTTATGCACATTAGTGATCATACTTTCCATAGCATACATACATCATTGTTGCATATATTGGTATCATCTCTTGTGTCACAAAGTTGTCATCGCATACACAATCACTATCTTGGTTCGTCAAGCATTGCTTTAGAAAAGAGATCCAACATCAAAGAGCCAAACAAGCTTTTAAGCAAAGAGGAAAGATAAGCAAAGAGCTTTTAAGCAAGAACCATAGCATCATACAACATTAAGATTGTTATACTCGGTCATCTTGGATCATATCATAGAAACACCTTGCATAAAGCATACTTGGGATAGAAGTCGTTGCATTTTTGCTAAGTAGGTTGTGCACAAGTTCTTGTATCCGCCTATTGTCCAATCGTGCTAGTGTCTCTGTAGTGTTGTGCAACAAGAGCATTTTCGTGGATTCCACATTTTGGCTCATCCTTGATTGCCCAACCCCACTTATCATTTTGCGTGTGTGTTTCTGTGTACCTTATATGCTTGGTCTACTTGTTACATTGCATCTTGCGAATCTTTTCCAACATTATTGAAGCTCACTTACAATTGCATGAAATTTTGTGCCACCATCCTAACCAAGCTCCACCATAAGCTTTTACTTGTGTAGGTGTGAGAAATCGACAAGAGCTAGTACCAATTGTGCTATTTCCTTGTCCTACATTGGAGTGATCATCGATCCACTTTCAACTTCGGTCAAGGTACATTTGGTATTCGTTCTTGTCTTTCTACCACTCACATTTGTATTGGAATGATGGATAGGCCAAGTACTTCTACCATACCACTCTTCATGGAGCAAGACGACGACATGAACTCCTTCGTCACCAAGAGTCACCTGTCTGGTGCACAACGTGCTTTGCATCAAGAGCAACAATCCATGAGTGGCCGCATCGACAACCTCGCCACCGACTTGCGACTCTCTGAGCAACGTACAAGGGACTACTTCGACCACAAGCTCGACGATCACAAGCAAGAGAATGATGCAAGAATATATGAGATTCGTGCTTTGTTGCTCAATCACGCTTCTTCCACTTCAATATGGAGCCGTTCAAGTCGCCAATCCGACTTCACCCTCTCCGGCTCAAGTACACCGACATCGAACACTCTTTGCCGTGCTGCGTGCAACGAGCATCAAGCAAGCCTCAATCCTCTACGCGACACCAACTCGCAAGAGCACCGGCAACGTCAAAACCAAGAGGCCTTTGCGCTAGCACGAGAATGGCAATGACAACGCCAACTTGAAGAGGAAAAGCGAGCGCGTCTACACCAAAATGCACAAGATGCCGAGGCACAACGTCAAGAACAACAACTTTGTGACGCTCAAGCACTTGAGGCACAACAAGCTCTACGAGACTCAAGTCGAGCCGTAGCCGATCGAGGCCGACAAGCTCGTGAACATGCAGAAGCACTTCGCGAAGAAGTTCGCGAGAGGATTTATCAAGCTTGCGTGCATCGTCAAGTTCCTCCTTGAGCTCGACAAGCTCCTCCACAAGCACGTCAAGAACAACAAGTTCCTCAAGATTACGAAGACAATGGAGATCCTCCACGACAAGAGCATCATGAGGTCGACAACCCTCCGCGCCAAGAGCACCACGAGTTGAACAATCATCAACAACATGGGTGTCATCATCCCCAACCCCAACACAATGAAGAGCAACGCTATGGCAAGCTCAAATTCACCATGCCCAAGTTCAACGGAAGCAACGATCCCGAAGAGTACCTTTCATGGGCATTGAAAGTTGATAAGATCTCCCATTTGCACAACTATGACGAAGAGAAGAAGATCGCGATGGCATCTCTTGAGTTCCAAGACTATGTCCTCATTTGGTGGGAACAAATCATAGAGCGCCGCGAGGCAAGAGGTGAACCACCCATCACTACTTGGGCACAAATGAAGGATGTCATGAGAGAACGCTTTGTGCCTACCTACTATAACCGCGACCTCTTCAAGAAACTCCAACTACTCAAGCAAGGAACCAAGAGCGTTGAAGAGTACTACAAGGAGATGGAGATTGCCATGATATGAGCCAATGTCATGGAAGATGATGAGAAAACTATGGCACGTTTCTTGAATGGACTCAACGATCCTATCAAGAAGATCGCCGACTTCCAACCATACTCGAACCTCATTGAGCTAGTGCATCAAGCTACCAAAGAGGAACGCCAAGTGCAAGATGATTTCAAGTATGCCAAGTTCTCTTCCAAGACATACGGTTTCTCCAACAACCAAGCTTCAGCGACTCCAACACCGACTACCAAACCTTCTACTAGCACCATCGACAAGTTGAGTTCCAAGAAAGCTTCGTCAACTCCAAGTCATCCTCCTACTACGAGCAACTTCAAGCCGAGAGCTTCATCATCATCCACTCCAACTGATGAGGCCATCAAGACAAGTTCCTTCAAATGCTTCACATGCGGAGGCCGAGGCCACAAGTCCTATGAGTGCACCAACAAGCGGACCATGATCCTCAACGATGACGACACCTACGATTCAATGAGTGATGAAGAAATGGACGCCATCGAGCAAGTCGCATTGCACCGGCAAGTGAACAATGAAGAGGAACAAGTCTTTTGTGATGAAGACTCAAGCCCCGCTCTTGTTGTCTCCAAGGTCTTGACTCTCCAACATCACCAAGAAGAAGACCAACGATGCCACATATTCTACACCAAGGCCTACATCAATGGACGATCCGTCAAGGTCATCATCGATGGAGGGAGTTGTCATAATCTCGCAAGTGAAAAACTTTGCTCCAAGCTCCAATTGCCCAAGACGAAGCATCCACATCCATACAAAGTGCAATGGCTTAGCGACTCCGGCACCATCCAAGTCAAGCACCGAGTACAAGTCTCCTTCAAAATTGGTGCCTACGAAGACACCTTGGAGTGCAACGTCGTTCCAATGACTATTTGCCATCTTCGCCTTCGACGCCCATGGCAATTTGATAGAGGAGTCATCCACAATGGCCGAACGAACCAATACATCTTCAAGATGAAGGGCAAGGAGTACGTCCTCCGTCCAATGTCGCCAAGTCAAGTGATCGCCCACAATAAACCCACCCATCGTGGAGATCATAGTGAGAGAGCGAGCCACCAAAAAGAGAGTGAGCGCCACAAGCCCAAATCGAACACCTCCACGATGAGCGAAAAGAAGAACTTAGTCCTATTTGCCACCAAAAGTGAGATAAGAGGAGTGTGTGAGAACCCATCAAGTGCCCTACACTACGTCCTTATGTGCAAGGACAATGCACCACAAACTAACACTTCTCACACTCTTCCTCTAGTGTTGTCTTCTCTTTTGCAGGAATTTCACGATGTTTTCCCCGACGAGCAACCTCCGGGACTACCTCCACTACGAGGCATTGAGCACCGCATTGACCTTATCCCCGGAGCACTGCTTCCGAACAAAGCTCCCTACCGCGTCAACCCCGAAGGAACCAAAGAAATACAAAGGCAAGTAAAGCATCTCATAGACCATGGACATGTGCGTGAAAGTTTGAGCCCTTGTGCCGTCCCGGTCATTCTTGTCCCAAAACGTGACGGTAGCTTTCGCATGTGCTCCGATTGTAGACCTATCAATGCTATCACTGTTTTCTGTAGGTATCCCATTCCACACCTAGATGATATGCTTGATGAGCTTAGTGGTGCCACTATCTTTTCTAAAATTGAACTCAGGAGTGGTTACTATCAAATCCGCATACAAGAGGGTGATGAATGGAAATCCGCTTTCAAAACCAAGTTTGTCTTGTATGAGTGGCTAGTCATGCCTATGGGTCTCTCGGAAGCACCGGACACTTTTATGCGTCTTATGAATCATGTCTTTTGCCCTTACATTGGTATATTTGTTGTGGTCTACTTTGATGATATCCTTGTTTATAGCAAATCTCTTAGAGATCATGTCACCCATGTTCGAACCGTTTTGCAAACTCTTCGAAAAGAGCAACTCTATGCTAATATGGAGAAATGCCTTTTTGGCGTTGATAAGCTTGTTTTCTTGGGTTTTGTTGTTTCCTCTAAGGGTGTTCATGTTGATGAGTCCAAGATCAATGCTATTAAGACTTGGCCACAACCAACCAATTTGCAGCAAGTGCGTAGCTTTCTTGGCCTTGCGGGTTTCTATCGTTGTTTCGTGAAGGATTTTAGCACCATTTCTTCGCCTTTGCATGCTTTTAGCAAGAAGAATGCGCCTTTTGTTTGGGGACCATCCCAAGATACCGCATTCAATGAGCTTAAGAATTTGCTTACTCATGCTCCCGTGCTTGCTTTACCCAACTTCGACAAGCCTTTTGAGATTCATTGCGATGCTAGCGGTAATGGCATAGGAGGTGTGCTAACACAAGAGAAGCTCCCCATAGCTTACTTTAGTGAGAAACTTTCCGGAGCGCAACTCAATTACCCCATCTATGACAAAGAGCTATATGCTTTAGTGCGAGTCTTGCATGAATGGGAACATTACCTTTGTCCCCATGAGTTTATCATTCATACCGATCATGAGACTCTCAAGTATCTTAAGGGCCAAACCAAGTTGAACAAGCGTCATGCTAAATAGAGTAAATTTATTGAGTCTTTTCCTTATGTCATCAAGTACATTAAGGGCAAAGAAAACATCGTGGCAGATGCCCTTTCTCGCATATGCATGCTTGTTACTCAACTTGAATTGGATATCATTGGTTTTGAGCATATCAAAGACTTGTATGAGCATGATGCAACTTTTGCTACTCCTTATGCCAAGTGTTTGTCGCACACCTTTTGGGAAAGCAATTACATCAAAGATGGATATCTTATGAGAGCTAACTGCATCCCCGAGTCTTCTCTTCGTTTGTTGCTTTTACAGGAATCTCATGGAGGAGGCTTAATGGGACATTTTGGACGCGACAAGACATTTGCTACGCTCTCAACGAACTACTATTGGCCCAAGATGTTTCGCAACGTCAACCGCTCACCAACCGATGCTCTACATGTCGCAAAGCTAAGTCCAAAGCTCAAACCCATGGCCTTTATATGCCTCTACCAATTCTATACCAACCATGGGAAGAAATTAGCATGGACTTTGTACTTGGTTTGCCTAGGACTCGAAATGGGAAAGATTCGATATTTGTCGTTGTGGACCGTTTCTCAAAAATGGCACATTTTATTCCTTGCAACAAGATAGAAGATGCTTCACATGTTACTAATCTCTTTTGTAGGGAAATATTGCGTCTACATGGAGTGCCAAAGACTATCGTCTCGGACCGCGACGTCACGTTGCTTAGCTACTTTTGGAAGACCCTATGCGCCAAGCTCGGAATCAAGCTAGTTTTCTCCACGGCATACCATCCTCAAACCGACGGCCAAACGGAGGTGACCAACCGCACACTCTGTGCTCTACTTTGAGTACTCATCAAGAAGAACATCAAGGAGTGGGAGGAGTGCCTACCTATCGCCGAGTTCGCCTACAACCGAGCACGACACACAACAACCGGCAAGTCCCCCTTCGAGGTCGTCTACAAATTCAACCCATTGTCACCATTGGACATTCTTCCTCTACCACTCCAAGAGCGCATCAATTTGGACACAAGTGCATGTGTGACACATCTCAAGAAGGTGCATGAAGATACAAGAAACACCATCCGGCGCCAAGTTCAACGCCTTGCGACCAAGCTCAACTACAACAAGCAACCTATGGTCTTCAACATTGGTGATCTCGTGTGGCTACACCTTCGCAAAGATCGCTTTCCACAAGAATGCAAGTCCAAGCTTCGACCACAAACGGATGGACCCTTCAAGGTGCTCGCACGATACAACGACAACGCTTACAAGATCGACCTCCCGCGCGACAAGTACAACATGAGCGATATCTTCAACGTCAAAGATCTTCCCCAAGGGAGGGGAGATGATGCAGAGCATCCCAAGGCCATCCCCATGGACCCAACTACATCTCCTTCAACACCTCTTGGACCCATGACACAAGCATGTGCAAGAGCTCTTGAAACCGAGGTGACATCTCTCCTCTCACATTTCCACTTTGATGCACATGAGACATGGCTACTACCTCATACAAATACTTTGTGCATGCTCAGGTACCATGGAGAAGCTAAGGAGCCAGTAGAAGAAGAAGAGGAAGATGGACGTGAAGACGAAGACGAAGAAGAAGAACTGCTCCAAGTTCCCAGGCTCCGGACGACCGACGAACATCGGACGTCCGACGACCTCCAGGCTCCGGACGTCCGGCCCCCTCCGGACGACCGACGCTCCCACACCCAAGACGAAACCTACGGACATCCGACGCCCAACGGACGACCGACGCCCGGACGTCCGACCGAAGACCACCCGAGCCGAAACTACGGATGTCCGACAGGCACCTGAAGTCCGGACCCTCACGATCCTCTGGACGACCGGTGACCCCCGGACGTTCGACGCCTGTGCGCTGATGCGTGTTGGGCCGGAACCCATGTACCCCTTCGCCCCCCTCTTTTGCAGTAAGACTATATATAGTCCACCTATTCCTTCTAGCTAGGGTAAGCAAAGGATAAGCTCATGTTTGTGTGAGAGTTTTGCTCATCCACTTGGTTACCTTCTCCACGGAGATTCGAGCCTCCACCGTCGGATTCAAGACCCCTTTTAGGGAAGAACTCAAGACCTCCTCACGGAGAAGACCGTTACCATTGTATCGTCCCTAGTTGATCGTGTACCATGTATCGTTCCATGTATCCGAGGATCTAGCACATGTGTGACTTATTCATGTTAGTTTGAGTGCGCCTGGAGACGCAGGACGGGGTCCCCATCCAGAATGCCTGGAACATCCAGCACCTCTGGAAGTTCTACCCATGAAGCAAGGCCCAGCGCTTGTGAAGCAAGGCCCCGTGCCTGTGAAGGTCTCCGCTTGTGACACTCTCACGTAATAATGAGTGGGACAGTACACGCCCCGGAATCTCAGGAGTGCCGCCCTCGGGCCTCGGGGGCTCCCTCCCACGTCCTAGTGGCAGCACTTAGCTCCGCGCCGGTGAGAAGACTAGACTAGGTGCTGGACACGGCTTTTCATTTGCTTTCCGTAGTTGGCTTGCCCCTCTTTAATGGAAATTCGCATTATGGTGCTTCTTGTCATCTTGGTTCGATCGCCTTTTTCCTCCGTTTCTTCCCTCGGTTCTTTGTTTTGGCCCGTACTCTCCCTCGCATGCCTCACGAGGGGGCTGGAAGGGTTCACTCGTGAGTGTTTTCCCTAGTCTTCGCGAGGCACCCTCGCTCGAGCTCGCAAGCTGGCGCACCTCCCTCTCTTAAGTCCGTGCCCCTCGGGTATCGTGATGCAGAGCACTAGGTCATGGTCGCCCGCACCTGGGGCCCTGGGCTTGGAAGAATAAGAGTTTCTTAACAACCTTTTTCAGTTCCTCGATGCCTCCCAAGCCTATGGCAAGGAGGTCTCATCAGGTGCTGGGAGATGCGCGCCTCACGAGGCGGAAAATACTTCAGACACATTGAGCTTAGTTATCTCTACACGCCTGCATAAAACACTGATGCTGCAACACAACACAGGAACAATAAACATAACATATCGACTTGGAAATCACGGTTCATTGCACGCCCTTGCAGGGCCCCATACTTGCTTCTTTTTCGAATGCAGGAAGAAAGGAAAGAACAAAACAAAAGCGGCGTGCGCCCCCTCAGCGGTTCGTGAGGGTAGGCCCTTGGCGCCCTCCTGGACTCAGCCAGACCCCTCCTCGCGCTTCACTGGGGCATGGCGATGAGATGACCCGCTACCGCCTTCGAAGTGGGCACGGCGGCGTGGCGGCTATTCATAGCCACTGCTGCTGGAGCTGTCGCCGGAGGAAGAGCCGCCGTAGCTGGACGAGCCGTGGCCGGCGCTGAGGGCAAGTCCACCTTCACCCTCTTCACGACCGTCGCCAAGGTTGAGCACCTCGCCTCCGTCGTTGTCCTCGGGGCAACATCCGACGTGGCGATCATCTTCCCTCGAATACCTGCACGTTGAGGGTCGCGTTGCCGTCGTACTTGAAGTGGAGGGTACACCGCCTGCCCAGGACGCGCGCGCGGGCAAACGTCTGCCAGCCACGGGCCAGGGCTGCGTTGCCCGTGACGGAGACCTCCACCGTGACCCATGAAGCCTTGCTGCAGCAGCCATTCGCCTATAGCCAGAGACCGCCTGGACCCGTGGCCGGCAGTTCGTCGGTGAAGAAGTGCGGAAGCTGAAGCCAGGTGCCAGCCGAGTTCTCCGACCACACGACGAACTCTGGCAGCACCTCCGCCGAGTGGAAGCGTGGCCGGGGAGGCCGCGCAACCATGGCGCGCCTCACTTCATCGAGAGGGCTGCCTCGACCCGGGCGGCTCCCACCGCGTCAGGAGGCGCCGCGGTGGCGGCAAGGGGCCACGACGGGTGTCACCGGGCCTTCCCCTTCTCTGCGGCCGAGAACCTCTTCACCGGTGCCATGGGTGTCGCTGCTAGCAATGAAGCAAGGAAGAAGAAGCGAGCGGAACAAGAAGAGATGGGCGACGGGAGGTCTACCCCCCTCCTCATTTATAGCAGGAGAAGGCCAACCGACGACCTCCACAATCACATGTAATGATGGTTTTCTCTGCATGCATCAGGGACCTGTCAAATCGGGCAGTTGCCGATGCAGCATGGGGAAGCGGAGACGCCCACGTCCCATCAGTCGCCATGCGTTGACCGAGGCCGCAGGCTGTTGGGGCCTGCGGCGCTCCACACTTTCCCCTTGGCTTTGCCTCGAAGCCAAGTCCGAGTGCGCCTTGGGCCTGGGGGCTACTATCGGTGTCCTAGGAACGGGGGTCCCCAGACTTACCTGCCAGCGGCCCATAGCGTGGCTCCACCAGCGGCCCTGTATGGCCCATCTTCACCAGCAAATGCTCAAGACCCTCGCGAGGGTCCAAGCCTCGCGAGGCGGACAACGCAATACCTCATCAGGGGCGGCCTGACTAGGCTGGCTCATGAGGGGCGGATAGATCAATGCGAGGGGCACCTCGCGAGGTTCCTGTGACGCAAGCCATGACGACCAAGGCCAGGCGGGCACCAGGCGGGCGCCAGCGCGCAGTGTACTCATTTCCTCTTTGGTGTTAAAGAGGCAAGCACAGACGAGGAGTCCCAAGACATCGGGCAAAGGTTTCCATATCGGTGCAACAAGACCAAGACCAGCAGGACAGCAGGACGTAGGTCACCGTGGAGCCTAGGACGGCATCACCAGCAGAGCCTTTGGCAGGCTAAGACCACCTTTTGTCAGGATAACTTGTACTGGTTATTTCCCTTCAAATTTGGACATTGTTGGATCCCTTCCCACCTACATTTGGGAAGAGGACCAGGGCCTCTATAAATAGGACTAGCCATCACAGTAGGAGGCAACGGATCTTGGATCGGATCCATTCCATCCTCAACCACACAAGCTCATCGAGCCCAAGAACACCTCTCCCAAGGAGGCTGTTCTTCCCTCGTACTTGTTCATCCTCAGCCCAAGAGGTAACCCACCACAGCACACTGGAGTAGGGTATTTCACCACATCGGTGGACCGAACCAGTATAAACCCTGTGTCCTTCGTTCTTCGAGTTCGATGTGCTGAGCCTTGGGATCGTGGGGAGTGGGTGAGCTAGGGAAGGGAGAGATCTTCATGCGCACCAGAGTGTTCAAACCTCGAGGGTTTTGCTGGAACCCGAAATCCGATAGGTTTTGGTAATTAATGTCAACATATCTCTTGTTGGACTAATGTTTTTGTCTAGTATATTTCAGATAAGTCCAACAGATGGAGTGGCGTGGACACGAGGATGTGGAACCCCTTCAAGATGCTAAGGACAAAGGATTGGCTCAAGCTCAAAAGCTCAAGGCTCTACACTTTCATTTTAGTGATCCAAGATCACATTGAGTCCTTAGGAAAGCCAATACTATTAAAAGTGGATGAGGTGTTGCTTAATGGCTTGCTTGCTCAAATTGCTTAGTGATATGCTCCAAAGCCCTCAACCACTTTCTCATATCCACATATGTCCCAAACCAAAAGTCAAACTCGGCCCTACCGATTTGATCCATCCGGCGCCACCGAGTTCACTTGACATAGCCACTACCAGAAACCCTAATCAATTCGGTCTCACCGATGGGATCTCGGTCTCACCAAGAGGGCTTGCAAATTCTCTATTGCCTGTTGCAATTATTTCGGTCCCACCGAGATAAGCAATCGGTCCAACTGAGTTTTCCTGACCAACTCTCTGTTTTGCCTATTACCAAAATCGGTCATACCGAGTTTGTGTAATTGGTCAAACCGAGATGAGGTTTTACCCTAACCCTAGGACATCGGTCCCACCAGTTGATCGTATCGGTCCCACCGAAATGCGTAACGGTCACGTTATGAACTGAATCGGTCTAACTTAGTTTTTTGAATCGGTCCCACCGAGTTTGGTAAATTGTGTGTAACGGTTAGATTTTGTGTGGAGGCTATATACACCCGTCCACCCACTCTTCACTTGTGGAGAGAGCCATCAGAACATGCCTACACTGCCAACATTCATTTTCTGAGAGAGAACCACCTACTCATGTGTTGAGACCAAGATATTCCATTCCAACCATATGAATCTTGATCTCTAGCCTTCCCCAAGTTGCTTTCCACTCAAATCATCTTTCCACCAAATCCAAATCAATGAGAGAGAGTTGAGTGTTGGGGAGACTATCATTTGAAGCACAAGAGCAAGGAGTTCATCATCAACACACCGTCTATTACCTTTTGGAGAGTGGTGTCTCCTAGATTGGTTAGGTGTCACTTGGGAGCCTCCATCAAGATTGGGGAGTTGAACCAAGGAGTTTGTACAGGAAAGGAGATCGCCTACTTCGTGAAGATCTACCCTAGTGAGGCAAGTCCTTCGTGGGTGATGGCCATGGTGGGATAGACAAGGTTGCTCCTTCGTGGACCATTCGTGGGTGGAGCCCTCCGTGGAGTCGCACAACCGTTACCCTTTCTGGGTTGAAGTCTCCATCAACGTGGATGTACGATAGCACCACCTATCGGAACAACGCCAGAAAGCTCCGTGTCTCCAATTGCTTTTGCACAATCCAATCCCATCCCTTTACTTTCTTGCAAATTGCATGCTTTACTTTCCGCTGCTCATATACTCTTGCCATGCTTGTTTGAATGTATTGTGAAGGTTTTAACTTGTGCTAAAACTCCACCTTAACTTGAAGAAGAAAAAACGGCTACTTTTCTTTGTTAAGAGTCTATTCACCCCCCCCCTCTAGACACCTCTTCTCGATCCTTTCAGTATACCCAAGCTTAGGCTCTTTTCACTCCTTAGTCCTTCATCCATCGTGATCTCACCCGAAACTTGAAAGCTTCAATCACACAAAACTCAACAAAACCATTGTGAGATCCATTAGTATAATAAAGCAAATCACCACTTTAAGTATTATTGCAAACACATTCATATTTTATTATTGCATTATATCTACTGTATTCTAACTTTACCATGGCTTATACCCCCTGATACAATTCATAGATTCATCAAAATAAGCACACAATGAACAAAAACAGAATCTGTCAAAAGCAGAACAGTCTGTAGTAATCTGGTATTTGTCCATACTTCTATAACTCTGAAAATTTTGATATATTAGGAAAATGTAGTAAATTTGTATATCATTCCTTTGTAAAAATTTCAGATATTTTCGTCGCTTCTGTGATTTTTAAAAATTCTGCTACTAGACGCAAAAGTTTCTGTTTTTCAACACGATCAAATCAACTATCACCCAACATGATCCTAAAGGCTTTACTTGGCGCAAACACTAATCAAAACATAAAAACACAATCATAACAGTAGAATAATTGTGTAAACACACAAAAACAGAAATAAAAAGAGAAAAATATATATTTTATTCATTGGGTTGCCTCCCAACAAGCGATGTCGTTTTATGCCCCTAGCTAGCATAATGCATAGATTCAAGTATTGTCATCTTTAATTTTTGCCACCTTTGTGAGGGCTTTCTCAAACCCGGGAGGCTCTTTAGGCTTCCCAATATTTAAGGGAGAAGGGACCATCTTGAGATCTAGAATATCCAACCGCTTATTACAAAGAGTAATCAAAGTATTCATGCGATTGAGGTTTCTACTAATATGTTTGAGGGGTTCATTATATTTTTGCAACTAAACCAAATTTTTTTGTAAGTCACCCAATTTATCTAATATTTGAATCCCTTCTTGTGTAAAATTAAACCCCTTTTTTGGTGGTGGAACTCCTAATATTCCCCCTATTATTTCATAGGTAACATTAGCATCAATTTCGACAAAATTCCCTTTAGTAGCAAAATCCAAGAGTTGCCTATGATGCAGGGTTCAACCTATATAAAGTTTATGAAGCAAAATCTTTGCATCTCCTTTTATGTTGCACATGCGATAAGATTCCATCAACCTATACCAAGCATCTTTCAAATTTTCTCCCTGCTTCTGTTTGAAGTATAAAACTTCAAAATCCAGTGACAAAGGAGGGGTGGCCATGTTGACGAGATGACCAAAGCAAAAGGCAAACGAAAAGAAGGAAAATAAAAAGGCAAATATTTTTTTGTGCTTTTCGCAAAAATGTTTTAGAAGTAGGGGGGGTGAAAATGAGAGGCAAATGGCAAATAATATAAATTGCAAGGAGATCAGATTTTTGATTGGGTACCTGATAGATGTTGATTTGATGATGCAACAAAACAATAGTAAGTATTCCCCTCAGTTATGAAACCAAGGTTATCAATCCAGTAGGAGAACCAAACAACACTATGTAAACAGTACCTGCACATAAATAACAAATACTTGCAACCCAACACGTAAGAGGGGTTGTCATTCCCTCCTCGGTATTGAGATAGATTAAACTGTATGAGTTTGGATAAATAGATTTGACAAAAACACAAAATAAAATAAATAAAGAAATAGTGGAGGAAGCTATTTTTTTGGAATAATGGATATGAAAACAATATGATAGGAAATAGACCCGGGGCCCGTAGATTTCACTAGTGGCTTCTCTCGAGAAATAGCATACGGTGGGTAAACAAATTAATGTTGGGCAATTGATAGAAGAGCAAATAATTATGACGATATCCAAGGCAATGATCATGTATATAGGCATCACGTCTAGGATTACTAGAGCGAACCGATTTTGCATCTACTACTATTACTCCACACATCGACTGCTATCCAGCATGCATCTAGTGTATTAAGTTCATGGAGAAATAGAGTAATGCAATAAGAACGATGAAATGATGTAGATAAGATCTATTCATGTAGGAATAGACCCCATCTTTTTATCCTTAATGGAAATGATACATGCATGTCACTTCTCCTTCTGTCACTGAGATTGAGCACCGCAAGATCGAACCCATCACAAAGCACCTCTTCCCATTGCAAGAAAATTCAATCTAGTTGGCGAAACCAAACCAAAGTTTCAGAGAAGAAATACGAGGCTATAATAATCATGCATATAAGAGATCAAAGAAGACTCAAATAATATTCATAGATAGATTTGATCATAAACTCACAATTCATCGGATCCCAACAAACACAATGCAAAAAGTCATTACATCAAATAGATCTCCAAGAACATCGAGGTGAACATTGTATTCAGAATAAAAAAGAGAGAAGAAGCTATCTAGATACTACCTACGGACCCGTAGGTGTGTGCTAAAGTACTCACGCATCATCGGAGGAGCACCAATGAGGATGATAAACCCCTCCGTGATCGTGTTCCCCTCTAGCAAGGTACCGAAATAGGGCTCTAGATTGGATCTCGTGGTTTTGGAACTTGCGGTGGCTGGAATTGTGTGTCGTCGACTCTCCTCAGTTTTCTGGAATATTTACATATTTATAGAGCTGAGAGGCGGTTGAAAGGACTCCCGTGGGCCCCACTACCCACCAGGGCGCGCCAGGGGCCTCTGGTGTGCCCCGGTGCCTTGTGGACTCCACATGCCTCCCCTCATGCTCTTCCTTGGCTCCCAAGTTGTCTTCTGGGCATAAAAAAATCTCCAAAAAGTTTTGCTGCGTTTGTACTCCATTTTATATGGATATTCTGCTAAGTAAAAAACAAGCAAAAAACAACAACTGGCACTACGCACTATGTCAATAGGCTAGTCCCAAAAAATGATATAAAGTTGCTATAAAATGAATATAAAACATGCAAGAATGATAATATAACATCGTGGAACAATCAAAAATTATAGATACGTTGGAGACGTATCATTACCCAAAAGCCTCCCGGTGACACTACGAAACAAACGCACCTCTCGTCAATTCACACACCTCCATGCTAATGCGGCTTGAAGATACATCGATATTTCCCCAAAGAGGAAGGGATGATGCAACACAACGACAGTAGGTATTTCCCTCAGTGATGAGACCAAGGTTATCGAACCAGTAGGAGAACCAAGCAACAATACGTAAACAGCACCTGCACACAAATAAGAAATACTCACAACCCGACGTAATAAAGGGGTTGTCAATCCATTTCGGGTAACGACACCAGAAATTGACAAACGGACATGAATTAATTGTAGTAGATTGATAGATCGAACGCCAAATAAAATAAAGTGCAGCAAGGTATTTTTGTATTTTTGGTTTAATATATCTAAAAATAAAAGGCAAATAAAATAGATCGCAAAGGCAAATAATATGAAAAGGAGACCCGCGGGCCGTAGGTTTCACTAGTGGCTTCTCTCGAGAAAATAACAAACGGTGGGTAAACAAACTACTGTTGGGCAATTGATAGAACTTCAAATAATCATGACGATATCCAGGCAATGATCATTATATAGGCATCACGTCCAAGATTAGTAGACCAACTCCTGCCTTCATCTACTACTATTACTCCACATATCGACCGCTATCCAGCATGCATCTAGTGTATTAAGTTCATGGAGAAATGGAGTAATGCAATAAGAATGATGACATGATGTAGACAAGATCTATTTATGTAGAAATAGACCCCATCGTTTTATCCTTAGTAGCAACGATACATACGTGTCGGTTCCCCTTCTGTCACTAGGATCAAGCACCGTAAGATCGAACCCACTACAAAGCACCTATTCCCCTTGCAAGATAAATAGATCAAGTTGGCCAAACAAAACCCAAATATCAGAGAAGAAATACGAGGCTATAAGCAATCATGCATATAAGAGATCAAAGAAGATTCAAATAACTTTCATGGATAAAAAGATAGATCTGATCATAAACTCAAAGTTCATCCAATCCCAACAAACACACCGCAAAAAGAGTTACATCATATGGCCAAGAGACCATTGTATTGAGAATAAAAGGGGAGAGAGGAAGCCATCTAGCTACTAACTACGGACCTGAAGGTCTACAAAGAACTACCCACGCATCATCGGAGAGGCACCAATGGAAGTGGTGAACCCCTCCGTGATGGTGTCTAGATTGGATCTGATTGTTCTAGACTCTGCGGCGGCTGGAATTGATGTTTGTTGACTCCCCTAGGGTTTCTGGAATATTGGGGTATTTATAGAGTAAAGAGGCGGTTCCGGGGGCACCCGAGGTGGGCACAACCCACCAGGGCGTCCTAGGCACGCCCTGGTGGGTTGTGCTCCCCTCGGAGCACCCCCAGGCGCTTCTCCGGCCCATTGGATGTCTTCTGGTCCAAAAAAATCCACAAAAGGTTTCGATGCGTTTGGATTCCGTTTGATATTGATTACCTATGATGTAAAAAACATGCAAAAAATAGTAACTAGCACTTGGCACTATGTTAATAGGTTAGTACCAAAAAATGATATAAAATGGCTATAAAATGATTATAAAACTTCCAAGAATGATAATATAATAGCATGGAACAATCAAAAATTATAGATACGTTGGAGACGTATCAGCATCCCCAAGCTTAATCCTGCTCGTCCTCGAGTAGGTAAATGATAAAAACAGAATTTTTGATGTGGAATGCTGCCTAACATGTCATCTCATAATCTTTTCTTTATAGCATGGACATTTGGACTTTTATATTGTTCAAAGCAATAGTTTAGTTTTGACATGATAACTTAAATACTCAATCATGTCAACAGGCAACCAAGTCTTTCAAAATATCAACGCTAAAATAAGTTATCCCTAGCCCATTATGCTCAATCATTGATCCATTCATGAAACACACTCGCATATTAGCTACACCCAATGCTCAAGTACGATCATAGTGCCCCTAGTTGGTGCTTTATAAGAGAAGATGGAGACTCAAATTTAAAATAAAAATTGCATAAAGTAAAAGATAAGGCCCTTCGCAGAGGGAAGTAGGGATTTGTAGAGGTTCTAGAGCTCAAAGCGAAAATTGAGAGATAAAAACATTTTGAGAGGCATACTTTTCCCACCAACGAAAACGACTTAGAGTTCCCAACACATTCCATGCTAGATATATCATAGGCAGTTCCCAAACAGAAATTAAAGTTTATTCCTTTTTCCACCATACTTCCACTTTCCATGACTAACCGTATCCACAGGTGTCTTCCATACCAACACTTTCCAATGTATTTATTATTTGACAACATAAAGTAAATTCATTTTTCATTTCGGGACTAGACATCCCTAATACCTTTGCCTGTCTCTCGCGCAACAACAAGTGAATAAACACTCATCATGAGAATAACACATCTAGCATGGAAAATATTAGCCACCCCTCACCGCCTCGCGAGCAGTACGAGCACACAAAAGAGGAATTTATTTTCAATATTAGAGGTGGCACATACAAATTTTCTTAGAACGGCTGAAGAATACCGCATATAGGTTGGTATAGTGGACTCATGTGGCAAAGCTGGTTTAAAGGATTTTGGATGCACAAGTAGTGATCATACTTAATGAAAAATGAAGGCTAGCAAAAGATTGAGAAGTGACCAACCAAGAAACGAATAATCTCATAACTGAGCATTGAGCATAATTAACACTGAATAATGCACCACAAGTAGGATATAATTTCATTGCATAATTATTGACTTTCTTGCTTGCATAGGGAATCACAAACCTTAACACCAATATTCTTACTAAAGCATAATTACTCGTCAAGATGACTCACATATCACATCATCATATCTCAAAACTATTACTAAGAATCAAGTTTATTTTGTCCATTGATCTTCATGAAAGTTTCTATTATATCTTTCTTGGATATCTATCACTTTGGGACTAATTTTCATGTGTTGCTTTTGATGAGCTCAAACAAATATAAGTTAAGATCATGAGCATAATTTTTCTTTCTTTCTCTGAAATTAATTTAAGTGAGGCAAGAAGAGAATTTCTTGAAAATTTTACTGATTCTCAAATAAATCTAAGTGAAGAAAGAGGGCATATATTCAATAATACTAAAGCACACCATGCTCAAAAAGATATAAGTGAAGCACTAGAGCAAATCTATAGCTCAGAATTTTTTTTTAGTGAAGCATGGAGAGTAATTCTAACAAGTCATGGCATAATTTTGGCTCTCTCAAATAGGTGTGTCTAGAAAGGAATCAAGACTTTAAACATAAAATAAAACAATCAAAGCCTCATATCATACAAGACTCTCCAAGGAATACACATAGTATGTGACAAATAAAAATATAGCTTCGAGTAAAATACCGATGGTCGTTAGAAGAAAGAGGGGATGCCACTCGGGGCATCCCCAAGCTTAGTTACTTGCTCTCTTTGGATAATACCTTGGGATGCCAGAGCATCCTCAAGCTTAGACTTTTCTTACTCCTTATTCCTTCATCGATCGTAAGATAACCCAAAACTTGAAAACTTCAATCACGCAAAGCTCAACAAAATCTTTGTGATATCCGTTAGTATAAGAAAACAAATCACTACTATATGTACTGCAGCAATCCAATTCCTATTTTATTCTTGCATTATATCTATTGTATTCCAACTTTTCTATGGCAAAAACTCATCAAAGAAAACCATAGAATCATCAAAACAAGCACACAACGCAAAGAAAACAGAATGTGTCAAAAACAGAACAGTCTATAGCAATCTTGATATTTCGAATACTTCTATAAAACCAAAAACTCTGAAAAATTAGGACAACCTGGGAAATTTGTATATTAATCTTCTACAAAAAGAATTGGTATTTTATCGCTCTCTGGTTAGAAATGAGAATTATTTTAGTGAGCGCGAAAGTTTCTGTTTTTCAGCAAGATGAAACAACTATCACCCAAGAAGATCCTAAAGGCTTTACTTGGCACAAACACTAATTAAGACATAAAAACACAATCATAATAGTAGCATAATTGTGCTAACACACAAGAACGACAAAAAGCAAAAATAAATTTTATTCATTGGGTTGTGATGCGGAGCATCCTACGGACATCACCATGTCAAGAGTCCGTTTGGGGAAATGGCCGATACTACTGGAAGAATTCCTCTTTGGCTGATAGGTACTGTAGCTGGTATTGCTGTGATTGGTTTAGTAGGTGTTTTCTTTTATGGTTCATATTCTGGATTGGGTTCATCTCTATAGTAATCGGAGGGACCAGATTGAAGTGACACGTGCGACATCTACTTCACATACAGAAAGGTGAATCATCTCCTTTACACGTGCTCACTCAACCCCTACGAGGATGGTATACTACTTGACATTCCTCTCGTGTGCATGTATATGTATTAACGAAACCTCATGGATGACGAGGAGAAGTGCAAGCGCCAAAGGACACCTAGACCATCCGCGAGGGAAGCATGGAAGAGAAGACAGAAGAAGTAGAGCTGCTACAAGCTACAACCACCAGACGTCCGAACGCCACCAGACAACCGGTACATGACGCAGCCTAGACGGCCAGAAGAACTCCAGGCGACGAGTGCTACAGTGGCTGGACGTTCGACGAATACCGGACGTCCGACGAGTCCCAACACCCGGACGACCCGCGCCGATCGGACGACCGGTGCCACTACACCCTAGAAGAATCAACGGACATCCGACGCGCGCCGGAGGTTCGGACCGTTCTGAGCCACCGGACGTCCGACCCCCACTGGTCGTCCGGTACCTGCCTGTGCGCAGCCGCGGGCCTTTGGCCTTGTACCCCTTTCCCACTTACCCCTTCGTGGCTAAGATTATAAATAGACCACCTCCACCTCCTTTCTAGGGTTAGCAAAGTAGTAGCTCATTAGAGATAGAGATTTGCTCATCCATATGGATCTACTCCACAAGAGAGACCGCGCACCTCTACGGAGAAGATCCACCTTGGATTCAAGACCCCCTCACGGGTGGCCCCATCAAGACCTCCTCATGGAGATGAAATTTACCTTGTATTTTTCCTTTTGTTGTTCATGTACCTTGTGGATCTTGTGTGTTTGATTGTCTAGTGGACGTGTGATTGGACTTGTTCTTGAGTGTTTCTCCTTCTGATTTCTCTCCGTTCTTCCCCGTGCTCATCGTGTTCTTCAAGGGAACCACATCCAATCGTGAAAGATCGGCCTATGCCGGGTTAGCCCCGTATCATATGGTATCATGAGCCACATTGATTACGTATTTGGAGTCCCTCCCACAATTTTCGAGCCTTCTTTTGCCTGATTTCGTCCAAAATTTCGAAAATCCCCACAAAAAATAGCCCCAATTTTTTTTGTGATTTTATGGTTCGATGATGTCTTGTTAATTTTGATCCATGGATTTGCTTGGTTTCGAGTGGATCTAGCATCTCCCCAAGTTTCCCCTTCTTTAATCCACGGAATCTCTTCAATTTTGAGCCCAAAATCCCCAATTTCCGCCCAAAATCGCGTCCCGAATCTCGGATCTTGAGTTGACCCCGACCCACCGGACGACCGACGTTTTTACGGGCGTCCGGAGCCCTTTGAGCCACCGGAAGTCCGACACTTATCGGACGACCGGAACCCCAAACCCGAGCTGAATCAGCGGATTTTCGAGCCGACCGGACGTCCAACAATCGGACATCCATCCATTTACGGACGTCTGATACCTGTAAAACCTGACTTCGCTGAAATCTTGTTTCAGCAATAACTAATTCATCCGCACTCCGATTTTGACGTTCTTTAGCTCGTTTTGAAGCTCTTGACATCCACCTTCCCACAAAAATACCACCAACACCATTTGACTCCATCAAAGTTTTGGAACTTTGGCATCTTTGCCTAGGGCCTTCACCACATCATCTGCATTATCACCACCAACTTCCGTAACCTAACCAATTTTGTTCTCCATAGCATTAGTGGTTGTTTGAGTTGTGATTTGAGTCTCCTAAGGTGTTTAGGCTACTTAGGGACGGTTGCTTCTTCATCAACCACCACCACCACTACCGCATAACCTTGCCCACCATACACTTCCGCCACCCAAACTTAACCAATTTTGTTAGTGTTGTGAGTTGTGTCTCCTAAGGTGTTTCGGCTACATAGGGACCGTGCTTCCAAATCTGACACTGTTTATAGCCCATCATACCCTTCCACCTTAACCCATTTTGACCGGGTTTCTGCCAATACTTCTGCAACCACCACCGCATTCCCGATACCACCTTTTGACATTTGCCTTTGAGATTTTGAGTTCGCGGTTTTTCAGTTTCCTAAGGTGTTTTGACTACTTCGGGACGAGTCTCCATCATCTTTGTATCTATATCAAGAACACCGCCACTCATCATCGCCACGGACGGTAACCTCCATATCATCTTGGTATCGTGGTATCCCTCCATTGCATATTCCGTCGCAATTGCATTGATAAACCCTAGCCCATTTTGCGTCACATGTCTATCGAGACTAGCCATTTGAGTATTGCAGGCAACGTCATTTGTGCACATTAGTGATCTACACCATCCATTGCATACATACCATATCATATTGGTATCATATCATCTCGTGTGCCTCAAGTTTGTTCCCGCATATACCCAATCGCTATCTTGGTTTATGCATTCCGCATTGTGGCCATATACAAAAAAAGAATAAGCTTTTAAGCAAAGAAAAAGAGAAAAACAAAGAACCTTGTAAGCAAGAGCCATAACATCATATCATAGTGCATTACAATATATCATACTTGATCATCTTGGATCATCTTGTGCTAAAGCACCGGAAAATATACATACATAGCATACTTGGGATAGAAAGTTTATCCATTTTGCATCTCATAGTGTCGGCGAAAACGACACCAATGGGGTCACTGGGATCCCTTCTACGGTTGGCGAGTGCGAGGTTGTGAGAAGAGCGGGACTGAGAGGAAGCACACGGATCGTTTACCCAGGTTCAGTCCACGAAGATGCGTAGTACCCTAGTCCTGCTTTGGTGGATGTATTTGAGTGTTCTTGTGTTCTTCTGTTCTTGAGCTAGCTACGGGGTGCTACTTGCCTAAAAGAGCCGAATCCCCCTCCTGGACTCCTCGGGCCTCCTTTTATAGGCGAAAAGCGGTTGCCAAAGTGGCACACAGGAGGTGGAAAGGTCTACAGTGGATGAGTCTATCCTCTGGCCCCGTCGGACAAACGCATTTAATGCGCTGCTGACGTGCCCCTCTCACTTTATCAAGGACGCCAGGGAGGCACGTCCCAGTCGTCGCCGCCTTGCCTGGCCTCGACACGTGTCCGAGCTGATGAGGCATCGCGGCGCCATGTTGGATGGCCGCTGGGCTGGCGCGGTGGCGGATCCTTCATGAAGGGTTGCATGCCACCACGCAGGTGCTTGCCGAGTTGGTGTAGAGGCCGCCCGTCGCCACGTAGGTGCCTGCCCAGCTAGTTGAGCTAGCAGCTGCTTGGGGACGATGGTGGAGTCTTGGCTGGCGTGGGCCTGGTAGTGGTCCTGATGATGCCCTTGGCAAGGGCCTTGCTAGGGCCCGGCAAGGGTATTGTCGTGGTGTTGTAGTCGCCCCCGGCAATGGTCTTGCCATGCGTCTTGTGGATTTCCTCGGCTAGGATCCCGTTGAGGGTCGCCGTCTTCTGGTCCTCATCTGATCTCATATGTTTATGATCTTGACGAAGATTTGCATGCCACCACAGAGGCGCCTCCCGAGCCTTGGTTCCAATGTAGTTGGTTGGGTTGGAGCCCGTGGGCTCAAGGGTGGCTTGCTCCGCTGGCATCGGGCAAGTTGCCCCAGCAAGGCTCTTGCCGGGGCTGCGTAGGCTGCCTCGGCAAGGATCTTGCCGAGGGAGTCCACCTCGCCCTCTTGCTCTCCTGCGTTTCTGGTCTTGGCGTTGCCTTGGTTGTCTTGTACTTTGGCTTCTCTCCGGTTCCCTCCTCTTCCCTACTAAGTGTGGCTGTGGCGCGTGGCTCTTACTGCCCGTGCACAAGTAAAGGGGTCAAAAGAAGAGCCCCTACTTTTGTACACTGACAGGAGCCCCCAGGCCTGGGCCACAAATAAAAGCGCCACATTGTTGGGCTAGGCCTAGAACGGTGCGTGGGCAGGTGGGCGGATTTTACCGCAGTAATTTCTCGTCCGCTACGCTTCCCCATGACCTGCATTGAACGCGCGATGTGGAGGGTCGTGCATGACGTGGGGGTCATGTGTGGGGCGGATTCCGCATGCATGCGTCACATCATGGTAAAGAGGCGGCTCGCACCTTCCCCATAAAAAGAGGGAGGCACAGAGGAGCGGCTCATTTACTCGGGCAGACTCGGGTTGTGGTCTTCAAGGCGCCAGTCCCCCACGATCACGGGGTGGGGAATGGTCACCTCACCCGTCCCCTCAATTCTGCTTGCTCGCCATGTGTCCCCCAATGCAGGTGGCAGGCGGTGGAGGGGGGAAATCGGGCCGTCGCTGATTGGGGCAGCGGGTCGGTCCCGATCCCCTGCGCCACCGATGGCCGGATTGGCCGAGTAGGGCGGCCGAGCCCCGACCCCACTCCTTTATAAGGAGGGGGAGGGGTATGGCATCCCACACCCTTTCATCATCCGTCTCCATTCACTTCGGCTCCTTTCTTCCATCTGCCATGGCGAGAGGAGGCGCCGGCCCTTCGACGGTGGCGGTGAGGGTTGCTGCTCGTCAGCGCGTCCCTCCTCCCCAAGAGCTCGTGGCGGTGGAGCTGGCCACGAGAGGAAGGGGGAGGGAGCGAGGCCGAGGTCGCCGTGGCGCTCGGGGGAGAGGGGGACTGAGTGGCGCATCGGCCTCGCCTCCGCCAGCGATGCCTCCCCTGATGGAGGGCCACGTCGGGGACCAGCCCCGCGAGTTCTTCATCAGGCTGCGCTGGCCACCGCGTCGCCGCCTCCGTCTCCCTACCCCATTTGCTCGGGAGATGGAGCTCAATCCACCCCAGACCCTCAGGTTGCACATGAGGGGCTGCGGGAACAGCGGCACACGGGTCGACGTCGACTTCCCCGTTCCTCATGTCATGTACCTCCGCCGCGGATGGAAGACGTTCACTCACATCCACAACCTGACGACGGGGCTTGTCCTATACTTCAAGTTAATGGAGGGTAGCCTACTCTCTGTCAAGGTCTTTGGGGATCTTGGAATCCGCCTGAAGTGCTGCGTGGAGAGCTCCTCCGACGATGAAGATTCCTCTTCAAGCGGGAGTGATGAGGAGGGTAGCGACAATGACGACGAGAGCGCCGAGCGAGGTCACGTCGACCTCATGTCCAACTGACCGCGTCGCCCCACCCTACGTCGTGCGGCCTGCCGAGGGCCTTCCTCGTCAAGCTCTCCATCGAGGAGCTCCCCGTCGTCTCCTTGGGTGGCTGGCTTAGGAGGGCCAGAGAAGGCGAAGAATGCGGGTGGCGGCCGTCAAGTCGGAGTACGCGGGCACCGACACCTTCGTCGCGTATTGCCGGTCCACTGCCTCATCTTCCAGCTTCCCTCCCGGCACCAGGACGTTCTCTTGGTGCCTTCTGCTCCTCGCACCTCGCCTAGGCGTTGTTTTTTCCCTCCTCCCATCTTGTTCCACCTTTTGAGGAGAGGGAAAAGAAAGGGATTACGGGCATCTTATCTATTTTTATTTTGTAAGCCTACGGGCACTTGTTAGATTTAAAATTTGTAATCCCCTTGCTCATGTTTTTTATTCCATATGAACTATACCTGTATGGTAGGTTTTTAATGAAAAAGGGTGCTTACCAAGTTCTCTGTGTGTGAGCAAGGCCCATGCCAAGGAACGAATCCTTGTTATTTTTAAGATAAACATTGTCGCCCGGCAATAGGCCTTGCCGGTCCCTGACTCCAGTCGACCATTCTCACGCTTTTGGCGGAGGCAGAGGCGAAGTAGAGTTAGGCCCTTCGTTTATTTCCTCGCCACCGCGTCTATGACCCGGTTCTGTCCCAGGGACTTGGGTACAAGAAGAAGGGGGAGCACGGTGGTCTTGGATAAAAATGAGGTTTCATTTGTCCCAGTTCCATACGAAAATGCACAACAAGGGATGAAGGACTTATCTGAATCCGCAGCCCCCGGCAACTTTGGCTTGTTATGGTTAGATCCTTGTGTCTTCAGCCCCCGGTAGTATTGGCTTGCCGGGGCCGGAGCGCTGGTTCGTTTTCTTTCTCCCAAGCAGCTCAGCAGAAGTGTCCACGTACCCTGTGAACCAAAGAAGACAGAAAGACGCATACTCGACCTCTAGGTTAGGGGTTAGTCGCCGTTATGCACTATCAACCCTAACCGAGGGAGAGACTTAACCAAGCATGCATGCTAAAACTTAGGGCACCAGCGCTTCATTTATTTATGCTTAGGGTCTGCGCCTGGCTTTGTATAGAGGGTTACATGCCTTACAGGCAAGGCTTGTACAAAAGGTGGGTTGCCGGGGGTGCCGGCAACTGCGCCTTATGGGTAAAACTTGCGAAGATGTTCAATGTTCCAGGAGTTGCTCACTGGAACAGCATCTTCGGTCTCCAGGCGGACTGCGCCAGGCCTGGTGACTCGTATTACCCGATAAGGGCCTTCCCACTTCGGCGTCAACTTGTTGGAATTCTTGACCGACTGAACGCATCGAAGAACAAGGTCGCCTTCCTCAAGGCTTCGGGCATGAATCTTGCGGCTATGGTAGCGGTGCAAGGCTTGCTGGTAGCGTGCTGCTCTCACAGCCGCCTGAAGATGATCTTCCTCAAGGAGCGTTGCATCATCTTGCCGCAATTACTCTTGCTCAAGCTCGTCATAAGCGAGCACTCGAGGTGACCCATATATGAGTTTCGTGGGGAGAACTGCTTCTGCCCCGTATATGAGGGGAAAGGGAGTCTGGCCGGTGGCTCGATTTGGCGTTGTTCTGATCGACCAAGGAACCATCGGCAACTCATCAATCCAGTGCTTTCTGCTCTTGTGCAACCTGTCAAAAGTCTTTGTCCTCGGGTGAAAGTGCAACTATCCCTAGGTGGTTTTGGTAATTCATAACAACATATAGCTCATTGAGCTAATGCTATTCCAAGATGATTATTTCAGGAAAGCTCAATGATTGGCATGGCATGGATGTGAAAGTGGAACCCTCAAAATGCTAAGGACAAAGGATTGGCTCAAGCTCAAAAGCTCAAGACTCTTCATTTTATATTTTAGTGATCCAAGATCACATTGAGTCTTTAGGAAAAGCCAATACTATCAAGGAGGGATGAGGTGTTGCTTAATGAGCCTCTTGCGTCATGTGCTTAGTGATATGCTCCAAAACCCTCAACTACTTTCCCATATCCACATATGACCTAAACCCTAAGCCAAACTCGGTCCTACCGATTCTTCCTATCCGGCGCCACCGAGTTTCACTTGTCATTAGCCACTGCCAAACCCTAGCAATTCGGTCCTACCGACAGGGATCTCGGTCTCACCGAGATGGGGTTGCAAACTCTCTGTTTCCCTTTCATAACTTTTCGGTCCCACCGAAAGAGCGAATCGGTCCCACCGAGATTGCAATGTAAACTCAGTGTTTCCCCTTTGTAACTTTTCGGTCTCACCGAGTTCCACTCGGTCTCATCGAAAGAGAAAATCGGTCCCACCGAGTTTGCCTGACCAACTCTCTGGTTAGCTAATTACCAAATTCGGTCTCACCGAGTTTGTGTAATCGGTCTCACCAAGATTACGTTATGCCCAAACCCTAACCATATCAGTCCTACCGAGTTGCATGTCAGTCCCACCGAAAATCACTAACGGTCACTAGGTTTACTTTTTCGGTCCGACCGAGCTTATTGATTCGGTCCCACCAAGATTGGAAAACTGTGTAACGGTTGGATTTTGTGTGGAGGCTATATATACCCCTCCACCCTCTTCTCATTCGATGAGAGAGCCATCAGAACACACACACCATTCCAACTCATATGTTCTGAGAGAGAACCACCTACTCATGTGTTGAGACCGAGACATTCCATTCCTACCATATGAATCTTGATCTCTAGCCTTCCCAAGTTGCTTTCCACTCAAATCCTCTTTCAACCAAATCCAAATCCTATGAGAGAGAGTTGAGTGTTGGGGAGACTATCATTTGAAGCACAAGAGCAAGGAGTTCATTACCTACACACCATTTGTTACTTCTTGGAGAGTGGTGTCTCCTAGATTGGCTAGGTGTCACTTGGGAGCCTCCAACAAGATTGTGGAGTTGAACCAAGGAGTTTGTAAGGGCAAGGGGATCGCCTACTTCGTGAAGATCTACCGCTAGTGAGGCAAGTCCTGTGTGGGCGATGGCCATGGTGGGATAGACAAGGTTGCTTCTTTGTGGACCCTTTGTGGGTGGTTGCTTCTTCGTGGACCCTTCGTGGGTGGAGCCCTGTGTGGACTCGCGCAACCGTTACCCTTCGTGGGTTGAAGTCTCCATCAACGTGGATGTAGGATAGCACCACCTATCCGAACCACGGGAAAAACATCCGTGTCTCCAATAGCGTTTGAATTCTCCAAACCCTTCCCTTTACATTCTTGCAAGTTGCATGCTTTACTTTCCGCTGCCAATATACTCTTTGCATGCTTGCTTGAATCATGTGATGATTGCTTGACTTCTCCTAAATTAGCTAAAATCTGCCAAGAACTAAAATTGGGAAAAGGTTAAGTTTTTATTTGGTCAAGTAGTCTAATCACCCCCCCTCTAGACATACTTTCGATCCTACATCAGGCCTCGCAACACTTCAACATTTGCCCTCTCTACCTGGTCGTTGCTCCGTGGGTGTGCCATGGAAGTGAAACAGACCCTGTTGCGGAGGTCTTGGGTGTATTGCATGAAGGTGTGGCTTGTGAACTACGTGCCGTTGTCGGTGATGACTCTGTTTGACACACCAAAATGGCACACTAGCCCCTTGAAGAACTTAACAGCTGACTGTGATGTCACCTTCCTCACCGCTTCCACCTCTGGCCACTTTGTGAACTTGTCAATCGCAAGGTACAAGTACTCAAAGCCCCCGACAGCGTGGGGGAAAGGGCCCAGGATGTCGAGCCCCAGACCAAGAATGGCCAGGAAAGAGGAATTGTTTGAAGGGCGTGAGCTGGTTGATGAAGCTTCTTTGAATGGAACTGACATGCTTCACACTTGGTTACTAGTGCCGTTGCATCCTGGAGGGCAGTGGGCCAGAAGAAACCTTGCCGGAGTGCCTTGCCAGCAAGGGCTCTCGACCCTATGTGGGAGCCACATATGCCTCCGTGTATCTCTGCCAACAGCTCCAGTCCTTCCTCCCGGGGAATGCACTTCAATTTCACATCGTTCGGTCTCTTCCTGTATAGGACATCATCGACGAACCGATACATGGCAGACCGACAGGCTACTTTCTCTGCTTCTTCCTGCTTCTCAGGAAGCTCCCCTGTTTGGAGGAATCAGACGGTATGCTATGCCCATGTCGGAGCCTCGGGCTCGACGGCAAGGACCAAAGGTATTTCTTCTGCCATGGGAGCGGCCGTCTCTACGGCCAGGGCTTGACGGCCCGCCCAAATCAGCCGCTCCTCGGCAGGCTCAGAATCAGTGGCAACACCCTTGCCGGTGGCCCCTGGGGGCTCAGCAGGAAAGTACTTGCCAGGGCCTGATTTCCTCCGTTTAATCTGCTCCGTTGATGGTTTGACGGATGGTTGAGTTAATCGAAGCAAAAAGGTACCTGGTTCCACAGGTAGCTTGAATGCAGCGCGTTTTGACAGGTAATCGGCGATGTCGTTCTCCGCTCGGGGAACATGCCCCGCTTGTATACTATCAAAGCACTCCTCTAGCTTCCTCACCTCTTCTATGTAGGCCTCCATCAACGGGCTCTGATAATCTTTGTTGACTTGTCTGATGACAAGCTGTGAATCGCCCCTGATGATGAGCTTCTTGACCCCGAGGTCCGCCACGATCCTAAGGCCGGCAAGCAGCCCCTCGTACTCATCAGTGTTGTTGGTGGACATCTCCCTGGGAAAGTGCATCTGGATTACATACTTGAGGTGCTCTCCGATGGGTGCGACGAGCAGCACACCAGCACTGGCGCCTTGCAGTGAGAAAGCCCCATCAAAGTACATGATCGAGTTGCGACTTGCTTCCTTGCCGAGGAGGGTGGTCTCCTGGATTTCCTCATCAGGCGTTGAGGTCCATTCTGCAACGAACTCTGCCAAGACTCTGCTCTGGATTGTCGAAGTACTTTCAAACTTCAAACCAAAGCTCGAAACCTCCAAGGCCCACTCCACAATCCTTCCGGTAGCATCTGGGTCATGCAGTATCCGTTGTAACGGGAGGCGGGTGACGACGGTGATTTCGTGTGCTTGGAAGTAGTGACGCAGCTTCCTCGAGGCCATAAGAAGGCCGAAGAGCAATTTCTGCACACCAGAGTACCTTGACCTAGCCCCCTACAGGAGGGAGCTGACAAAGTAAACCGGGTGTCACATCATCTTCTTCTTCTGCACCACCTCATTTGATTGCATGGGGCATGTCCCAATGGTGTTAGACTCCGCCGAGGGCCTCGCCTTGCTGGCATTGGGCCCTGCCGGGGGAACCTCTGGCTTGCCATCCGCCAGTCCCGCTGTCGCCACTGCCTCTTTACCAACCTCCCTCTGCACCACTAGCACGGCACTGACCACTTGATTCGCCGCCGCTAGATACAGCAGCAACGGCTCTTGTGGTTTAGGTGCAACCAGTATTGGTGTAGAGGAAATGTATTTCTTCATATCCTGCAATGCCACCTCGGCCTCTAGGGTCCACTCCATTGGGCCCGCCTTCTTCAAGATCTTGAAAAAGGGAAGGGCACGCTCAACGGACTTGGAGATGAACCTGCTCATGGCGGCAACGCAGCCAGTGAGCCGACGCACATCCTTGATCCACTTGGGTGCCTCGATCTGTTCAATGGCCTTGATTTTGTCTGGATTTTCCTCGATCCCACGATGTGACACGAAGAACCCGAGAAGTTTGCCGGACGGAATGCCAAAGATACACTTCTCAGAGTTCAACTTGAGGTTGATCTTGCGCGGGTTGGCAAACGTCTCTTCTATGTCTTGTACAAGAGTTGCCTTGTCCTTTGTTTTGACCACTATGTCATCCATATAAGCTTCCATATTTCTATGTAGCTGGGGCTCGAAACCAATTTGGACTGCTCTTGCAAACGTTGAGCCAGCACTCTTCAACCCGAAAGGCATCCGTAAAAAGCAATACGTACCACATGGGGTGATGAATGTTGTCTTCTCTTCGTCTTCTCTTGTCATGAAGATCTGGTGGTAACCCGAGTAGGTGTCGAGGAATGATAACAGGTCACACCCGGCCGTGGAGTCCACAATCTGGTCGATGCGCGGCAACGGGAAGGGGTCTTTAGGACAAGCCTTATTGATATCTGTGTAATCAATACACAGCCTCCACTTCCCGTTCGCCTTGCGCACCACCACCGGATTGGACAACCACGTTGGATGGAGCACTCCTCTCACCAAGCCTGCCGCTTCCAACTTCCTGATCTCCTTTGTGATGAATTCCTGCCATTTTAGAGCTTGCTTCCTGACCTTCTGCCCGACGGGTCGCGCATGGGGACAGACAATAAGATGGTGCTCAATCACTTCCCTGGGAACGTCGGGGATGTCAGATGCTTGCCATGCAAACACATCGATATTTGCCCAAAGGAAAGTGACGAGCGCGCTTTCCTATTTGCTGTTGAGGGTGGAGCTTATGGTGAAAGCCACTCCCGTGCCATCCTCCTTGACGGACACCCTCTTGGTCTCTGGTGGTGCACCTGGATTTCTTGCTCTTGCCGGTAAAGCTCTCTAGCACGTCCTCAACGGTAGCACAACACTCCGAAGAGGTGCGCTTGCCGGAGTGGGTGCGAGAGGTCCTGCCCGTCTTCTTGTTCCCTCCCTGGACTTCGGCGGCAGGAGCAGGCGCCTTGGCGGCAGCCGCTGCAACCTCTTCCTGGTAGAGTAGGTTGGCGCAAATCAGCGCATCCTTCTTGTCGCAGGGAACGGTGATGATGGTCATCGGCCCAGGCATCTTCAGCGTGTTGTAGGCGTAATGTGATGCCGCCATGAACTTGGCTAGTGTCGGGCGGCCGAGAATCCCATTGTAGGGCAAGGGAATCTCAGCTACATCGAAGACAATCTTCTCTGTCCTATAGTTCAGCTCGCCTCCAAATGTCACAGGCAGCGTGACCTTGCCCTTCGGCTGACTCCTTCCTGGGTTGACCCCTTGAAACGTGCCTATCTCCTCGAGGTCTCCATCAGGAATTTGTAGCCTTTTGATCACAACGGGTGAGATCAAGTTCAGTCCGGCCCCGCCGTCAACCAGCATCTTGTTCATCTTGAGGTTGTGTATCATTGGTGAAACCAACAACGGCAAACACCCGACCGCAGTTGTGCGATCAAGGTGGTCCTCGGCGTCAAAGATGATGGGCGTGCTGGACCACTTCAGTGGCTTCTGAGTGTCGAACGACGGCTCTGCTTCTATGATCTCACGGGCCCACTGCTTGAGCTGGCGGTGAGAAGTATGCAGCAAGGCGCCACCATCGACGCACATGGCCTCTGTAGCCTTCTGGAACTCATGCTCGCCGGACTCGTCGTCCTCGTCATGATCATCGTCTTCCAGCTTCTTATCGTGGCCCCGAGTTGGTTATCCTTTCTGCGGCGGCCTCCTTGGCCGCCATGCTTCTTGCCGGATCCTTCGGCACCATCCTGACCTTTCTCCTTGTCCCGCCTCTCATATTCGGCTTTTTTCTTTTCAGCAAGCAGCTCAACTTGTCGGCAGTTCTGGAGGTCGTGGCCCTTGGTGCGGTGGATCTTGCAATACTGCTTGTCGGAGCCCCCTAGCTTGTCGGCAGCTGCCAAGGCCCGGCAAGCGGCGCACCCGGAAATCTCCTTGCCGGGGTGATCTTCCTTGGCCTTGTTGGTGGCGCCGGTGTCGTCGGATCCCTTGACGCTAAGCACGGCCTTGCCCTTGCGTTTCCTGTTGCGACGCCGACCCTTCTTCGTCGGGGCGGTGGTGTCTTCGTCGGTAGACTCGATTTCCGCACCGGCGTCTTCACCGGGGTACTTCCTTCCCTCTTGAGCCCGGGCGCATCTATCGGCCAGAACATAAAGTTTGGCCACATCCTTGACCTTCTTCATTGCCAGCTCCTCACGCATCTTGCGGTTATGCACATTCTGATGGAATGTGCTGATCACGACGGCAGGATGAACATCTGGGATGTTGTATTGCACTCGGCTGAACCTCTGTATGTACTTGCGCAGGTTTTCGCCTTCCTTCTGGGGAATACTATGCAAATCACTCGCCTGGCCATGACCTTGGTGGCCTTCAGTGAAGGCCCCAACGAACTCATGACACAGATCCGACCAAGAAGAAATGGAATCCGCCGGCAAATGCATCAACCAAGACACGACATTGGGTTTCAGGGCCAACGGGAAGTAGTTGGCAAGCACCTTGTCATCACAAGCTCCAGCGGCTTACATCGCGATGGTGTAGATGCTGAGGAACTCTGATGAATGGGTCTTGCCGTTGTACTTCTCGCCGACGTCGGGCTTGAACGTGCGGTGGGACAGCCACTGGAACAGCCGCAGCTCACGGGTAAATGCTGGGCACCCACCTCATAAGGTAGGCCACCAGAGCCTCCCGGTGCTGGGTGGTCCATAGCGGGCCCCGCCCGCCTGTCTAACTGGTGGCGCGTATCGCACCGGCACTCAATGGTGGTTCGAGCGTCTTCATGGGCTCGCTCCCGAAGAACCTGGCATTGGTGGGTCCGTGGGTCGGATGACGCTATGGAAATGTTATCACAAGCGTCATCACGACAGACTGACATCCGTGGTGGCTGGCGTGGAGGAGGAGAGTGCACCGCGGACGCGGTGCCTCCGGCCCCTCCACCGCTGGCGTGCAGTGGCTCGATGGAGCGCCGGCCTGAGGGCCCCATCGGTCGTGGCCCGTCCTTGTTGGCGATGCCGATGAGGCTCCGGATAGTGGCTCTCCACTCGTCGAGCTTCTCCGCAGCAGGAGGGAAGTCGAGGAGCAGTTGCGCGTGCGCCAAAGCTTCTGCTGGTGTGGGTGGCGGCGAAAGTTGCGTGGACCGTGGCGCGCTTCGACTTCTAACCACGTTAGAAGGAGCTCTGCCACGGCCCAGCGGCTGTGTGCCATTTTCGCCAGCAGTTCGGCGGGCATGCTGACCTCCTTCGTCCCGCAAATGACGCACAGGACTCTCCCCACGGCGGTGCCCAGGGTCACCGGCGTGGTGACGCTGCTCGTCGCGCACAACCTGGGAAGAGCGCTCTGTGGGCGCCGGAGTGGGCGTCTTGGAGGTCGCCGTGCTGCCCGAGGGTGGTACGCGACAACCCCGGAGGGTCCCGCGCCGCCTGCGGGGGGGGGGCAGCTCCGTCTCTAGATTTCTGAGCATGCGGCCCGTCGCCTTGCGCACGAACGACGCCGCTCGCCAGGCTCTGACTGCCAGACCGATGTTGGTGCTCACGGGTCGCGCCTCGGGTTCTGTCCGCGACTGCCCCGCTGCTCGCCCGCACTGGTACGGGCCGTCTGGCTCCGGCGAACCGACCGCCGTGGCCGCCTTCTTCTTGGGAGCCATGACGATCAAAAACCGCTAGGCTGACTGCTAGACCAGATTTTCACAACTGCGCCCCTACCTGGCGCGCCAGAGATGTCGGCGGAAACGACACCTATGGGGTCACTGGGATCCCTTCTATGGTTGGCGAGCGCGAGATTGTGAGAAGAGAAGGACTGACAGGAAGCACACGGATCGTTTACCCAGGTTCGGGCCGCGAAGATGCGTAATACCCTAGTCCTGCTTTGGCGGATGTATTTGAGTGTTCTTGTGTTCTTGAGCTAGCTACGGGGTGCAACTTGCCCAAAAGAGCCGAATCCCCCTCCTGGACGCCTCGGGCCTCCTTTTATAGGCGAAAAGGGGTTGCCACAGTGGCACACAGGAGGTGGAAAGGTCTACAGTGGATGAGTCTTTCCTCTGGCCCCGTCGGACAAACGCATTTAATGCGCTACCGATGTGCCCCTCTCACTTTATCGGGGACGCCAGGGAAGCACGTCCTAGCCGTCGCCGCCTCGCCTGGCCTCGACACGCGTCCGAGCTAATGAGGCATCGTGGCGCCACGTTGGCTGGCCGCTGGGCTGGCGCGGTGGCGGATCCTTCATGAAGGGTCGCATGCCGCCACGCAAGTGCTTGCTGAGTTGGTGTAGAGGCCGCTTGTCGCCACGCAGGTGCCTGCCCAGCTGGTTGAGCTAGCAGCTGCTTGGGGACGATGGTGGAGTCTTGGCTGGCGCGGGCCTGGCAATGGTCCTGCTGATGCCCTCGGCAAGGGCCTGATAACCCGCAAGTATAGGGGACCGCAATAATTTTCGAGGGTAAAGTATTCAACCCAAATTTATTGATTCGACACAAGGGGAGCCAAAGAATACTCTCAAGTATTAGCAGCTGAGTTGTAAATTCAACCACACCTGGAACCTTAATATCTGCAGCAAAGTATTTAGTAGCAAAGTAATATGATAGTACTGGTAACGGTAGCAAAAGGTAACAGTAGTAAAAGTAATGTTTTTGGTATTTTTTAGTGATGATAGCAATAGCAACGGGAAAGTAGATAAGCGAAGAACAGTATATGGAAAGCTCGTAGTCAATGGATCAGTGATGGAGAATTATGCCGGATGTGGTTCATCATGTAACAGTCATAACCTAGGGTGACACAGAACTAGCTCCAGTTCATTGATATAATGTAGGCATGTATTCCGAACATAGTCATACGTGCTTATGGAAAAGAACTTGCATGACATCTTTTGTCCTACCCTCCCATGGCAGCGGGGTCCTTATGGAAACTAAGGGATATTAAGGCCTCCTTTTAATAGAGAACCGGAACAAAGCATTAACACATAGTGAATACATGAACTCCCCTCCTCTTAATAGAGAACCGGAACAAAGCATTAACACATAGTGAATACATGAACTCCTCAAACTACGGTCATCACCGGTAAGTATCCCGATTATTGTCACTTCGGGGTTAACGGATCATAACACATAATAGGTGACTATAGACTTGCAAGATAGGATCAAGAATTCTCATATATTGATGAAAACATAATAGGTTCAGATCTGAAATCATGGCACTCGGGCCCTAGTGACAAGCATTAAGCATAGCAAAGTCATAGCAACATCAATCTCAGAACATAGTGGACACTAGGGATCAAACCCTAACAAAACTAACTCGATTACATGATAGATCCCATCCAACCCATCACCGTCCAGCAAGCCTACGATGGAATTACTCACACACGGCGGTGAGCATCATGAAATTGGTGATGGAGGATGGTTGATGATGACGATGGCGACGGATTCCCCTCTCCGGAGCCCCGAACGGACTCCAGACCAGCCCTCCCGAGAGGTTTTAGGGCTTGGCGGCGGCTCCGTATCATAAAATGTGATGATTTCTTCTCTCTGATTTTTTTCTCCTCGAAACTCAATATATGGAGTTGGAGTTGGAGTCGGAGAGGCAACAGGGGGCCCACGAGGTAGGGGGCGCGCCCTAGGGGGGCAGGCGCGCCCCCACCCTCGTGGAGAAGTGGTGGGCCCCCTGGCCTTCATATTTTGCAGGTATTTTTCTTATTTTCTGAAAAGTGGCTCCGTGAAGTTTCAGGTCATTCCGAGAACGTTTGCTCCTGCACATAATAACACCATGGTAATTCTGTTGAAAACAGCGTCAGTCCATGTTAGTTCCATTCAAATCATGCAAGTTAGAGTCCAAAACAAGGGCAAAAGTGTTTGGAAAAGTAGATACGTTGGAGACGTATCAACTCCCCCAAGCTTATACCTTTGCTTGTCCTCAAGCAATTCAGTTGACAAACTGAAAGTGATAAAGAAAAACTTTTACAAACTGTGTTTGCTCTTGTTGTTGTAAATATGTAAAGCCAGCATTCAAGTTTTCAGCACAGATTATAACTAATCACATTCACAATAACACATAGGTCTCAAGTTTACTCATATCAATAGCATAATCAACTAGCGAGCAATAATACTAAATATCAGATGACAACACTTTCTCAAAACAATCATAATATGATATAACAAGGTGGTATCTCGCTAGCCCTTTCTGAGACCGCAAAACATAAATCCAGAGCACCTTTAAAGACCAAGGACTGACTAGACATTATAATTCATGGTAAAAGAGATCCAGTCAAGTCATACTCAATGTAAACTAACAATAATGAATGCAAATGACAGCGGTGCTCTCTAACTGGTGCTTTGTAATAAGAGGATGATGACTCAGCATAAAGGTAAACAGATAGGCCCTTCGCAGAGGGAAGTAGGGATTTGTAGAGGTGCCAGAGCTCGGTTTGGAAACAGAGTTGAATAATATTTTGAGCGGTATACTTTCATTGTCAACATAACAACCAAGAGATGGCGATATCTTCCATGCTACACACATTATAGGCGGTTCCCAAACAGAATGGTAAAGTTTATACTCCCCCTTCCACCAACAAGCATCAATCCATGGCTTGCTCGAAACAACGAGTGCCTCCAACTAACAAGAGTCCTAGGGGGAGTTTTGTTTGCAATTATTTTGATTTAGTTTGCATAAAGCATGGGACTGGGCATCCCGGTGACCAGCCATTTATCTCGTGAGTGAGGAGCGGAGTTGTAACGCCCTCGATGCGGCTATATCTCCTACGTGTCGAAGCACGACTTAGAGGCATAACCGCATTGAAAGCAATGTCGCAAGTGAGGTAATCTTCGCAAACAACCCATGTAATATAAATAAAGGGGAAAAGATACATAGTTGGCTTACACTCGCCACGTCACACAAATACATAAATAGCATTACATTCATCCAATACACTCATGGTCCGACTACGGTACCAAAATAAAGATCAACCCCCAAATGCGACAAAGTCCCCAATCGCCCCAACTGGGCACCACTACTGATCATCTGGGAACGACACATAGTAACGACGAGATCTTCATCGAACTCCCACTTGAGCTAAAGCGCATCGTCTGGAGCGGTATCATCGGTCCTTGCATCTGTTTTTGGAAGTAAACTGTGAGTCACGGGGACTCAGCAATCTCACACCCTCGCGATCAAGACTATTTAAGCTTATAGGTAAGGCAAGGTATGATGTGGAGCTGCAGCAAGCGACTAGCATATATGGTGGCTAACCTATTCGCAAAAGAGAGCGAGAAGAGAAGGCAAAAGCACGGTCGAACAACTATGATCAAGAAGTGATCCTAGAACAACCTACGTCAAGCATTACTCCAACACCGTGTTCACCTCCCGGACTCCGCCGAGAAGAGACCATCACGGTTACACACGCGGCTGATGCATTTTAATTAAGTTAAGTCTCAGGTTTTCTACAACCGGACATTAACAAATTCCCATCTGCCCATAACCGCGGGAACGGCTTTCGAAAGTTCAAATCCCTTCAGGGGAGTCCCAACTTAGCCCATCACAAGCTCTCACGGTCAACGAAGGATATTCCTTCTCCCGAGACATTCCGATCAGACTCGGCATCCCAGTTACAAGACATCCTCGACAATGGTAAAACAAGTCCAGCAACACCGCCCGAATGTGCCGACAAATCCCGATAGGAGCTGCACATATCTCGTTCTCAGGGCACACTCAGATTGTCCAAACTTTCGGTAGGCCAGCCCAGAGTTGCCCCTGGTGGCCACCGGCGGCTGACGAGGTGGACCAACACTTAGAGGAGCACTGGCCTGGGGGGGTTTAAATAAAGATGACCCTCGGGCTCCGGAAACCCAAGGGAAAAAGAGGCTAGGTGGCAAATGGTAAAACCAAGGTTGGGCATTGCTGGAGGAGTTTTATTCAAGGCGAACTATCAAGGGGTTCCCATTATAACCCAACCGCGTAAGGAACGCAAAATCCGGGAACATAACACCGATATGACGGAAACTAGGGCGGCAAGAGTGGAACAAAACACTAGGAAAAAGGCCGAGCCTTCCACCCTTTACCAAGTATATAGGTGCATGAAGATAACAAGATAATATAGTGATATCCCAACAATAAACAATGTTCCAACAAGGAATGATCTCCAATCTTCACCTGCAACTAGCAATGCTATAAGAGGGGCTGAGCAAAGCGGTAACATAGCCAATCAACGGTTTGCTAGGACATGGTGGGTTAGAGGTTTGACATGGCAATTTGGGAGGCATGATAAGCAAGTGGTAGGTATCGTAACATTGGCATAGCAAAAGAGCGAGCATCTAGCAAGGAAAGATAGAAGTGATTTCGAGGGTATGATCATCTTGCCTGCAAAGTTGTCAGAGTTGACTTGATCCTCGTAAGCAAACTCAATGAGCTCCTCATTCGCTAACTCGTCTCCTGGCTCTACCCAAACAAGACAAACAAGCAAAAGGAACACAATCAACCATGTGCAATGCTCAAACAACATGACGCAAACATGGTATGCTATGCGGGATGCGATATGTGATGCATATGCAAGATTTGACAAGGAATGATTGAACCTGGCCTCAACTTGGAAATCCAAGAGTTCCACTGGAAAGGTTAGGTGATTTCGGTTGAAATCGATATAAAGATCACCGGAATCGGATGCACGGTTTGGAAATGGCAAGCAAAACAAATATGGCACCGGTCTGCGATAATCAGCAAGTAGCCATCTAAATGCATCAATAACAACATGCTACAGCACTCCAACATGACAACAAAATACATGGCAGGGATCCACTCATACTGCTTGACAAAAGATGAACACTGAGCTACGGCTAATTCATCCATTAGCAGGTTCAAACAAGCATGGCAAAAATGCAAAAGATAACAGGTTACAGACTTGGTGAAATTAACACAAGTCTGGAATTTATCATCAGGAAGGACACTTTAGAGCATGAAAACTACATGCTATAGGAACTTAACATGGAAAATCCAGGCATGGCGTGAAGCTACTCAAAGCACTTAACAAAAGTCCCTTAGTGACCTTGAGCCAAAAGGGATCAGAAAATACATTTGCAAGCATGTGAACATGGCAAAAACATAAACAGATCTCAGACTTAGAGAAAATACTGAAGCATGCAAATCAGTTAACGAGTAGGCATGTTTACGAGCTCGATGCACTCACTACATAGCATGGCATGACAAACTAAGCATACACCCATCAAGAATACATAGCATAGAAGCTATACATGGCAAGAACAACAACATAGCATGCACGGATTAATAGCAACATCCTCGGCAAAATCGTTAATCATGTCTACAATGTGCCAGGATTCACGAAATAGCAAAAGTAGAGCTTGATTTACTCACGCTAGGGTGCTCCATAAATGCAGATAATCACAGGGATGGATAGAGCACCACAATGTTAACAAATCAGCCTTACTGATCATCCTCAAAAGAGGCACGGATCACTAGGAAACAACATGAACATATGCCATACCGACAAAATCAGGACAAGGACTTGGTGAAAAACTAAGTCCCTGAAATCAGCATTACCGATTACGCTATTTTGCAAGATTGTGATAGTCACCACAAGTATCACAAAAATACATGGTAAGCACCTCTGTAAAGATGGCATGGCCTATGACAAAACACATGTAGAGCTCAGGATCATATCATGCACACATTAATCATGGCAAAAATGACAAAATGCCATTTGATGAAACAGATCTGACAAGTTTATCACATAGCCCTCTTCCAACAGCATTTCGGGCAACAAAATGAGCTCAAATGAAAATGATGCAATGATATTAAATGATGTACTCGTCGAGACGAACATTTTGATATGCTACACGTGCAAATCGGAGCTATGGATGCAAAGATACGACATGATGAATTTTGCAAAAAAATAAGGGGAGAGAGGAAAGTCAACCCTAGGGTTTTTGGATCTGAGATCTACTGTAGCGTTTACTGTAGCTGTTCACGCGAACCGAGGACGGACGGAGTTGTCGGGTAAGAAGAAGTAGCGGCCGGCGGGGACGGTGAGGTCGCCGGCCAATCCGGTTCCCGGTGAGACGGCGGGGAGGAGGACGGCGGCGGTCTCGGGCGGCGGACGTCGCTGGAGGAGGAGACCAGCGCGGTGGGCGGAGCTCACGGCCAACGACGGCGAGCTTCGGCGGCGAACGGCGACGAGGGTTGCGGGCGCGGTCGCGCGAGCGGAGTCGTCGCCGGGCACGGGGAGGAAGAAGGCGGGTGGCGGCGAGGGGGATCTGGGCCGCGGGGGCCTGGTTCGGGCCGAACGGGCCTCGCGGCGGAGGAGGGCGGAGGAGCCATGTGTCACGCCCTGGTTGGGCGCGGACGGCAGCGGCGGTGCGTCCGGCGCGGCAGGAGACGATTTCTAGGGTTTCGGGGGAAGAAGACCCGTGATTTTTGGAGAAGGAGCTATTTATAGGCATAGAGGGAGCTAGGAAGCTCCAAATGGAGTGCGGTTTTCGTCCACGCGATCGTGATCGAACACTCTAGGTAATGGAGAGGCTTTAGGTGGGTTTTGGGCCAAATTTGAAGGGTGTTGGGCTGCAACACAGACGAGGCCTTCTCGGTCCCTCGGTTAACCATTGGAGTATCAAACGAAGTCCAAATGGCACGAAACTTGACAGGCGGTCTACCGGTAGTAAACCAAGGACGCATGGCAAGTCTCAGTCCAATCCAGAAATGTTTAACCCCCACACACGAAAAGAGGTAGAAAGGACCACCGGAGGAGATAGGAGCGCCGGAATGCAAAACGGACAACGGGGAAAATGCTCGGATGCATGAGACGAACATGTATGCAAATGCAATGCACATGATGACATGATATGAGATGCATGACAAAGGCAACAACACACGGAGACAAAAACCCGAACCCGAGGAAAATAAAAATAACTTAGGCCGGAAACGGCAAGAGTTTGGATACATATAAGGTAAATTACACCCGGGGTGTTACAACACTCCACCACTATGAAAGGATCTCGACCCGAGATCTAGGACTAGAAAAACGCCGGGTACTCAGAACGGAGGTGATCCTCGCGTTCCCAGGTGGCTTCACAGTCGGAATGGTGTGACCACTTGAATTTGAGGAATTTGATTGACTTATTGCGAGTCTTGCGCTCAGTTTCTTCAAGTATAGCAACGGGGTACTCATGATAAGACATGTCTTCTTGGAGATCAATGTCTTCGAAGTTGACGGTGCGGTCAGGGGTCTTGAAGCACTTGCGGAGCTGAGAGACATGAAACACGTCGTGCACGTTTGCAAAGTTGGAGGGAAGCTCAAGTTGATAGGCGAGATCGCCTCTTTTGCTTAAGATCTTGAAAGGACCCACGTATCTAGGGGCAAGCTTCCCTTTGATACCGAAGCGATGAGTACCTTTCATTGGAGAGACACGGAGGTAGACATGGTCTCCGATCTCGAAAGCCAAATCACGATGTTTGCTATCATAGTAGCTCTTCTGGCGCGATTGCGCTGCTTTGAGGTTATCACGAATGACTTTGCACATTTCCTCTGCCTCTGTGATCAAGTCATTTCCAAGAAGTTGACGTTCACCGGTCTCTGACCAGTTAAGAGGAGTACGGCACTTCCTGCCATAGAGAATTTCAAAAGGGGCCTTGCCCGAACTCGCTTGGAAGCTGTTGTTGTAGGAAAACTCGGCATATGGAAGACAATCTTCCCACTTCATACCGAAAGAGATAATGCAAGCCCTGAGCATATCTTCAAGGATCTGATTGACACGCTTGACTTGGCCGCTAGTTTGAGGATGAAAAGTTGTGCTGAAACGGATGTTGGTGCCCATGGCCTTCTGAAAAGAATCCCAAAACTTGGAGGTAAAGATTCTGCCACGATCTGAAGAGATCAACTGCGGAATGCCGTGCAGAGAGACAATCCAAGAAGTATACAACTCCGCCAATTGAGCTGCAGTGATAAACTCTTTGATAGACAGAAAGTGAGCCACTTTAGTGAGTTTGTCGATGACAACGAATATAGCATCATTGCCACGCTTGGACTTTGGAAAACCCGTCACGAAGTCCATCTCAATTTGGTCAAACTTCCATTCTGGAATGGCAAGAGGTTGGAGGAGACCAGCTGGTCGTTGGTGTTCTGCCTTGACTCTTCTGCAGACATCACATTCATTCACGAACTGAGCAATCTCGCGCTTCATTCGAGTCCACCAATACGACTGCTTTAGGTCATGGTACATCTTTGTGCTTCCAGTGTGGATAGAGAGGAGTGAATTGTGAGCCTCGTTTATAATGACGTTACGAAGGTCACCTTTAGGCACAACAATGCGATCCTCGAAGAATAGAGTATCCTTGTCATCAAGGCGATAGCACTTGTACTTGGGTTGACTCTTGGCAATCCCAATCTTCACCTTCTTCAACATAGCATCAAGAAGTTGAGCCTCGCGAATATGATCTTCCAAAGTAGGAGAGACTTGGAGGTTGGCGAGGAAACCTTGAGGAACAACTTGCAGGTTGAGTTTGCGGAAAGCTTCACAAAGCTCGGGTTGGTAAGGCTTGAGAATCAGACTGTTGCAGTAAGCCTTCCTGCTCAATGCGTCAGCAATTACATTGGCCTTGCCTGGAGTATATTCGATACTCGGATTATACTCTTGAATCATTTCAACCCACGAATCTGCATGAGGTTGAGGTTAGGCTGAGTGAAGATGTACTTGAGACTCTTGTGGTTAGTGAAGATGTCCACTTTTCTTCCCAATAAGATATGTCTCCAAGTCAAAAGAGCATGCACAACTGCCGCCAACTCGAGGTCATGAGTGGGGTAGTTCTTCTCGTTGGGCTTCAACTGGCGAGAGGTATAGGCCACAACTTTCTTCTCTTGCATCAACTCTGCGCCAAGACCTTGAAGAGAGGCATCGCAGAAGACCTCGAACGGATTGGATTCATCAGGAGGAGTCAGAACTGGAGCAGTGACTAATTTCTCTTTCAGGGTGTTGAAAGTGATGTCACATTCAGGAGACCAAACGTACTTGACGTGCTTCTGGAGAAGGTTTGAAAGAGGCTTCGCGATCTTTGAAAAGTTCTCAACGAACCTTCAACAGTAGCTTGCGAGACCAAGGAAGCTGCGGAGTTGCTTCACGTTCTGAGGTGGTTCCCAATTCACAATTGCAGACACCTTCTCAGGATTCACCGCTATGCCCTTGGCAGAGATGATATGCCCAAGATAGAGAACCTCATCGAGCCAAAACTCGCACTTTGAAAACTTGGCGTAGAACTGATGTTCTCTGAGCTTATCGAGCACCAAAAGCAAGTGCTTCGCATGATCTTCCTTGTTCTTGGAAAAGACCAAAATGTCATCGAGATAGACCAAGACAAAGTCATTTGTGTAGGCGTTGAAGATGAAGTTCATCATGCGAGAGAAAGTCGACGGAGCGTTGACGAGGCCAAAAGACATGACAGTGTATTCATATGAACCATAGCTTGTTCTGAAAGCCGTCTTGGGGATATCTTGCTCACGAATTCGAATCTGGTGATAGCCCATACGGAGATCAAGCTTGGAGAATACTTGAGCACCTTTGAGTTGTTCAAACAGCTCGTTGATGTTGGGAAGTGGGTACTTGTTCTTTATAGTCTTCTTGTTCAATGGACGGTAGTCAACACAAAGTCGGTCCGTTCCATCCTTCTTCTTCACAAAAAGAACTCCACAACCCCACGGAGAAGAACTAGGTCGGATGAGACCCATTCGCTCTTGAATATCGAGTTGCTTCTTCAGCTCCTTCAACTCTTCAGGTCCAAGATTGTAAGGACGTTTGCAAACAGGTTCCGTGCCAGGCTCAAGATCGATAACGAATTCAACTGGCCGGTGCGGAGGCATTCCTGGAAGCTCTTCTGGAAAGACGTCTTGATATTCGCAAACGACCAGAATTTGAGAGATGGCATCCAGCTCACCCTTATCATTGAGAGAAAATAGACGGATTGTATTATCCCGAGCTACAAAGACAATTACATCCTCAGACGAATGAATCAATTGAATCTGCCTGGCTGCACAATCAAGTTGAGCCTTGTGCTTAGAAAGCCAGTCCATTCCAAGAATAAGATCAATATCCGAGTTACCAAGGACCATTGGAGAAGCCAGAAACTTGAAATCACCCATCATGATAGAAATATCCGAAATCTCGTAGTTTGCGAGCAAAAATTTACCCGGTGAGACAACTGCTAACGGTTTTTGCAAAACTTGAGAAGACAACTGATGCTTAGATGCAAAAGGTCTCGAGATGAAACAATGCGATGCACCAGTGTCAAAAAGTACTTTTGCAGGAACATCGTTAACAGAAAGGTTACCCATGATGAGATCTGACGAGTCCTCTGCCTGAGCCGCATTCATCAAATTAACCTTGGCGTGCTTGGGGTTATGCTTGACCACAGCAGTACTTGTCGATCTCACAGGAGGAGGAGGAGGAGGGAGACGCCTCTGATTGAAGCATTTGTTGGCATAGTGACCTTTCTATTGGCACTTGTTGCACGTGACCTCTGAAAGCGGATGGTGATACGGAGCACTTGATCTTGGAGCTTGAGATGAAGTCTTGTTCTGAAAGCCAGGGTTGGGCGGGTGGGAAGATCCACTGCCACCTTTGCTCTTCTGCTGATAAGGCTGACGGAACGGAGGAGGAGGAAGCCAATACTTCTGCTGCTTAGCCACTTGAGTTGAGGAAGAAGGAGTTGCATCTCTGACTCGCATCTTGGAAGCATCGCACTTCAGTTGAGCAGTCTCTTGCTTCATTGCCATGTTGTAAAACTCATCATACCTCTTGGGATCAAAGAGAATGAGAGCTAGCTGGATTTCTTCTCTGAGACCACCCCTGAACTGGTATATCATGCTCTTCTCGTCAGGGACGTCTTGCTTAGCAAAACGGGCGAGCTTCTGAAACATCTTGTTGTACTCGTAAACAGACATAGTGCCTTGCTTCAGGTTGCGGAATTCCTCACTCTTGCTTTCATCCACGCTCTAAGGAGTATGATGAGCTTTGATGTCTTGACGGAATTCATCCCAGGCAATGACACGGCCTCCTCTGGAATCTTTGTATTGCTGAAACCATTCTGCAACTTGGTCTTTGAGTTGGAAGGAGGCGAACTTGACAAAGTCCTCAGGCATGACGTTACTGCACTCGAAATGCTTGCATATGTCCACGAGCCAATCATCAGCGTCTGTTGCCTCAACACAATTGCTAAAGGTCTTTGGCTAGTTAGCAAGGAACTGGTTGAGTGTAGCAAACTGATTCTGATTATTGCCATGACCCTGGTTCCCTTGGTTGCGCTCTTGAAGAAGTTGCATGATCAGCTGCGTGTTTGCATTGGTAGCGGCCATCACAGCTTGCCATGCCTCCGGAGGTGCAGGTGGTGGTTGCGGATCAGGATTCGGAGTCGTGCGCGTTGGAGGAGACATCCTGAAGAGGTTGACATTCATTAGCATATTGACAGACAAATATTGAAGCTGAATCAAACGGGTTGAAATTGCAGACAGACAAATATTGAAGCTGAATCAAACGGGTTGAAATTGCAACATATAGCATTCACATCCGAACAAAATGAACGAATGCATTCCAGTTGAAATGGTCACATATCCATAAATTGAGAAGCCACTAGAATTGAGGTAGAAGAAAAACAACAAGGTATGGAACAAGAACAAATACTTGGTGAGGATTACCCAGTCCCAAACCAAATATCCGCGGAAGAAGAACTAGAGCTACAAGAATTCCCACCTATGAAACTCCCGAACCTTTCTGGTTATGCAATCAGGTGTTGGGGATACAGGGGAAGCATAATATCTCACCCAAATCTAGCAAATCCTACATCCAGCTGTATCCATCCTTCAACACATAACCGAGAAAAACTTCGGAAATCATCTACCTCAACCTTCGAAAAGCATCCGTTATACAAGTTATGGCAATACTCCCGAACTCCTGCCCCAGTACTGGGTGGCGTCGGGGTTATCTAACCAAAAACTGCATAAAAGAGATTTTCGATGTCCGCGAAACTCAGGTATTCCAGAATCTCAACGATAAAATTGTGACGACAACACCTCGGAACTCAACTCCCCGGGACACTGCCACAACCCCTAAATGACAGGAGGCACCAATAACAATGTTCTCGTCACAAATCGATCAGAACGATTCCAAGATACCCGCGTGATCCTAAAAAACTTTTTTAGTGAAATTTGAGAAGAGAAGAGTCAAAACTCTACGTCAGGATGCCTTACCAGAGCGATGAAGGGACTGAGGAGTAAAAAGAATTCCTAACTCTTCAATATATATAATCCTAAATGACTCAAAACATTTTTCTAGACTCAACAGCGCCAATGATTCGATCAAGCAGGGGGCTCCTAAGGTCGGGGAAGGCTCTGATTACCAACTTGTAACGCCCTCGATGCGGCTATATATCCTACGTGTCGAAGCACGACTTAGAGGCATAACCGCATTGAAAGCAATGTCGCAAGTGAGGTAATCTTCGCAAACAACCCATGTAATATAAATAAAGGGGAAAAGATACATAGTTGGCTTACACTCGCCACGTCACACAAATACATAAATAGCATTACATTCATCCAATACACTCATGGTCCGACTAGGGTACCAAAATAAAGATCAACCCCCAAATGCGACAAAGTCCCTGATCGCCCCAACTGGGCACCACTACTGATCATCTGGGAACGACACATAGTAACAACGAGAGTCTTCATCGAACTCCCACTTGAGCTCAAGCTCATCGTCTGGAGCGGTATCATCGGTCCCTGCAACTGGATTTGGAAGTAAATTGTGTGTCACAGGGACTCAGCAATCTCACACCCTCGCGATCAAGACTATTTAAGCTTATAGGTAAGGCAAGGTATGATGTGGAGCTGCAGCAAGCGACTAGCATATATGGTGGCTAACCTATTCCCAAAAGAGAGCGAGAAGAGAAGGCAAAAGCACGATCGAACAACTATGATCAAGAAGTGATCCTAGAACAACCTACGTCAAGCATTACTCCAACACCGTGTTCACCTCCCGGACTCCGCCGAGAAGAGACCATCACGGTTACACATGTGGTTGATGCATTTTAATTAAGTTAAGTCTCAGGTTTTCTACAACCAGACATTAACAAATTCCCATCTGCCCATAACCGCGGGCACGACTTTCGAAAGTTCAAATCCCTGCAGGGGAGTCCCAACTTAGCCCATCACAAGCTCTCACGGTCAACGAAGGATATTCCTTCTCCCGAGACATTCCGATCAGACTCGGCATCCGAGTTACAAGGCATCCTCGACAATGGTAAAACAAGTCCAGCAACACTGCCCGAATGTGCCGACAAATCCCGATAGGAGCTGCACATATCTCGTTCTCAGGGCACACTCAGATTGTCCAAACTTTCGGTAAGCCAGCCCAGTGCCCCTGGTGGCCACCGGTGGCTGACGAGGTGGACCAACACTCAGAGGAGCACTGGCCCGGGGGGTTTAAATAAAGATGACCCTCGGGCTCTGGAAACCTAAGGGAAAAAGAGGCTAGGTGGCAAATGGTAAAACCAAGGTTGGGCATTGCTGGAGGAGTTTTATTCAAGGCGAACTGTCAAGGGGTTCCCATTATAATCCAACCGCGTAAGGAACGCAAAATCCGGGAACATAACACCGATATGACGGAAACTAGGGCGGCAAGAGTGGAACAAAACACTAGGCAAAAGGCCGAGCCTTCCACCCTTTACCAAGTATATAGGTGCATTAAGATAACAATATAATATAGTGATATCCCAACAATAAACAATGTTCCAACAAGGAACGATCTCCAATCTTCACCTGCAACTAGCAACGCTATAAGAGGGGCTGAGCAAAGCGGTAACATAGCCAATCAACAGTTTGCTAGGACATGGTGGGTTAGAGGTTTGACATGGCAATTCGGGAGGCATGATAAGCAAGTGGTTGGTATCGTAGCATAGGTATAGCAAAAGAGCGAGCATCTAGCAAGCAAAGATAGATGTGATTTCGAGGGTATGATCATCTTGCCTGCAAAGTTGTCAGAGTTGACTTGATCCTCGTAAGCAAACTCAACGAGCTTATCATTCGCGAACTAATCTCCCGGCTCTACCCAAACAAGACAAACAAAAAAGGAACACAATCAACCACGTGCAATGCTCAAACAACATGATGCAAACATGGTATGCTATGCAGGATCCGATATGTGATGCATATGCAAGATTTGACAAGAAATGACTGAACCTGGCCTCAACTTGGAAATCCAAGAGTGCCACTGGAAAGGTGAGGTGATATCGGTTGAAATCGACATAAAGATCACCGGAATCGGATGCACGGTTTGGAAATGGCAAGCAAAACAAATATGGCACCGGTCTGCGATAATCAGCAAGTAGCCATCTAAATGCATCAATAACAACATGCTACAGCACTCCAACATGACAACAAAATACATGGCAGGGATCCACTCATAATGCTTGACAAAAGATGAACACTAAGCTACGGCTAATTCATCCATTAGCAGGTTCAAACAAGCATGGCAAAAATGCAAAAGATAACAGGTTACAGACTTGGTGAAATTAACACAAGTCTGGAATTTATCATCAAGAAGCACACTTTAGAGCATGAAAACTACATGCTACAGGAACTTAACATGGAAAATCAAGGCATGGCATGAAGCTACTCAAAGAACTTAACAAAAGTCACTTAGTGACCTTGAGCCAAAAGGGATCAGAAAATACATTTGCAAGCATAAACAGATCTCGGACTTAGAGAAAAAACTGAAGCATGCAAATCATTTAACGAGTAGGCATGTTTACGAGCTCGACGCACTCACTACAGAGCATGGCATGACAAACTAAGCATACACCCATCAAGAATACATAGCATAGAAGCTATACATGGCAAGAACAACAACATAGCATGCACGGATCAATAGCAACATCCTCGGCAAAATCGTTAATCATGTCTACAATCTGCCAGCATTCACGAAATAGCAAAAGTAGAGCTCGATTTACTCAACCTAGGGTGCTCCATAAATGCAGATAATAACAGGGATGGATAGAGCACCACAATGTTAACAAATCATCCTTACTGATCATCCTCAAAAGAGGCACGGATCACTAGGAAACACCATGAACATATGGCATACCGACAAAATCAGGACAAGGACTTGGTGAAAAACTAAGTCCCTGAAATCAGCATTACTGATTACGCTACTTTGCAAGCTTGTGCTAGTCACCACAAGTATCACAAAAATACATGGTAAGCACCTCTGTAAAGATGGCATGGCATATGACAAAACACATGTAGAGCTCAGGATCATATCATGCACACATTAATCATGGCAAAAATGACAAAATGCCATTTGATGAAACAGATCTGACAAGTTTATCACATAGCCCTCTTCCAACAGCATTTCTGGCAACAATATGAGCTCAAATGAAAATGATGCAATGAGATGAAATGATGTACTCGTCGAGGCGAACATTTTGATATGCTACACGCGCAAATCGGAGCTACGGATGCAGAGATACGACATGATGAAGTTTGCAAAAAAATAAGGGGAGAGGGGAAAGTCAACCCTAGGGTTTTTGGATCTGAGATCTACTGTAGCGGGTACTGTAGCTGTTCACGCGAACCGAGGATGGCCGGAGTTGTCGGGGAAGAAGAAGTAGCGGTCGGCGGGGACGGCGAGGTCGCCGGCCGGTCCGGTTCCCGGCGAGACGGCGGGGAGGAGGACGGCGGCGGTCTCGGGCGGCGGACGTCGCTGGAGGAGGAGACTGGCGCGGTGGGCGGAGCTCGCGGCCGACGACAAGGGTTGTGGGCGGAGTCGCGCGAGCGGAGTCGTTGCCGGGCGCGGGAAGGAAGAAGGCGGACGGCGGCGAGGTGGATTTGGGCTGCGGGGGCCTGGTTCGGGCCGAACGGGCCTCGCGGCGGAGGAGGGCGGCGGAGCCATGTGTGACGCCCTGGTTGGGCACAGATGGCGGCGGCGGTGCGTCCGGCGCGGCAGGAGATGATTTCTAGGGTTTTGGGGGAAGAAGACCCATAAGCTTAAATAGTCTTGATCGCGAGGGTGCGAGATTGCTGAGTCCCTGTGGCTCACAGATTACTTCCAAAACCAGCTTGCAGGTGCCGTTGAACCGTGCAGATGACGCAACCAAGCTCAGGAGGAGCTCGATGAAGATCTTGTCCTTTGTGTTGTTTCATTTTAGTTGATCTGTAGTGGAGCCCAGTTGGGGTCGACCGGGGACCTTGTCCCATTTGGGGGTTCTACTTTTATTTTGGTTCCGTAGTCGGACCTTGATTGTATCTGGTTGATGTAATGCTTTATTCACGTATTTGTGTGAAGTGGCGATTGTAAGCCAACTATGTATCTGTTCCCCTATTGTATTACCTGGGTTGTTTGCGAAGATTACCTCACTTGCGACATTGCTTTCAATGCGGTTATGCCTCTAAGTTGTGCTTCGACATGTGGGAGATATAGCCGCATCGAGGGCGTTACAAGTTGGTAATCAGAGCCTTCCCCGACCTTAGGAGCCCCACAGCTTGATCGTAATTAGCGGCCGAGTTGTGTCTAGAAAAATGTTTTGAATCATTTAGGAATTATATAGTGGAGAGTTTAGGAATTCTTTTTACTTCCCAGTCCCTTCATCGCTCTGGTAAGGCATCCTGACGTAGAGTTTTGACTCTTCTCTTCTAAAATTTCACTAAATTTTTTTTTAGGATCACGCGGGTATCTTGGAATCGTTCCGATGGTTTTATGACGAGAACATTGTCTTGGTGCCTCCTGTCAGGGGATTTGTGGAAGTGTCCCGGGGAGTTGAGCTCTGAGGTGTTGTCGTCATAATTTTATCGTTGCAATTCTGGAATACCTGAGTTTAGTACGCCGACATCGAAAATCTCTTTTATGCAGTTCGTTGGTGAGATAACCTCGACGCCACCCAGTACTGGGGCGGGAATTCGGGAGTATTGCCATAACTTGTATAACGGATGCTTTTCGAAGGTTGAGGTAGACGATTTCCGAAGGTTTCTTGGTTATGTGTTGAAGGATGGATACAGCTGGATGTAGGATTTGCTAGTTTTGGGTGAGATATTATGCTTCCCCTGTATCCCCAACACCTGATTGCATAACCGGAAAGGTTCGTGAGTTTCATAGGTGGGAATTCAAGTAGCTCTTAGGAAATCTTTCCGACAGGTGTATGATATGAAATTGGGGTTCGACGTCTAGTGGTCCGCCTATCCACGGTCGGTTTTACAGTGGTCTCGTTGTGTCTTAAAGAGTCCTTGGCTATGCCGACTCGGGGACGCTTGGTATGTCATGTGCACTGCCTTGTACATGATGGTGTTGTACGATCGAGCCCGTGTAGGCCCCACCACGAAAACTTCGGACGGAATCTCTATCATATGTTTGTTCCGGCTTATTTTGCAAGCCAATCCTTTGTTTTGTTTTCAGTTGTGGTATTCGAGTTGCTTCAATGTCGAGTGTTGATTCCATGCCTTTGCCAATTGGTGTTCTCATATTCCTATGTGAATACTAATCCCTCATGATAATCGAGATTGTCATGTCAATCCTTTTCAATCGGCGTGTGTTCTCTTCAAGTGGATCCGATCACTTCAACATTCGCAAGATCAACTCAAGTCTTCTCAACGGTGTTTGTTTCATCCGTTCCAAGTTGTCTTTGTTTTTCCCCCCCCCCCCCCCTTCTTCTTCGAGGACTCAGATTTCTTATTCAAGTATCCTTTTATTATTGTGAAGTCTCTCCATTCTTTTTCCGTCAATGTTCTTACCCGGTGTTTTCCATGAAGATGTTCTACTAGCTCATCTTTCATCATTCTTTTTCTTCTCCGGTAGATGTAATTCAAGCTTTGGTATTGAGCATACTCATTTTCTTTTTGCCCAATGTCTATTTATGCCGGTGCACCTCTTAATTTTCCCCGCTTGCTATTCTTTTGTTCCGGAGTGCTAAAGATATCTCAGAAGATTCGTGTTTCCACTCTTAACCCGTTCAAGCTATTTTGAGGATGTTATCTCATTCAAGCTTTTTAATTCAACCGGTGCAATCTCTCCTTTAATCATTTCAACGGTGTTTCTTTTGAGTGGGCCCTAACCCACAGGTCTTTTTTCAGGATCTTACCTGACTCTTCTTATTTTCCCGGAGCTATCCAAATTTCTTTTCGAAGTGTGACGTAAGAATGAATTTTCATCAGTTAGAGGTTTTCTCCAAGATCTTTCAAATTATTTTCATCGTTGGTTCAACCTTTCTAATTTTCATCCCGGAGTATCTCAACAATTCTTGGTGTTGTTTCTCGTCGTCATTCTCTGTATTTGAAGACCGAAGAAGAGTTTTACCTCCAAATCTTGTCCGTTCTCTCAGAGACTCGTGATTCTAGCTTGTTGCCATCCTCTCATAATTATTTTCGATTGTGGGAATTATTTTCACCTACCCGGAGCATTTCATGAGTTGTTTTTTCCATTTCTTTTCTCCGAAGGCCATCTTTTCAAATATTATTCATTTCTCAGCTTTCAGCTCTCGTTCTACAATTTTACCGGTGCATCATTCAAGCATTTTCTCTAATCATCTCGTGATCTTTTGTTCTCATGGATCTAATTTCCCTCAAGTATTTTCATTCATTCTCTAATCCTTTACGGTGATTTATCTCTTTACTTCGTTCTTTGTCAATGCTTACGGTGGTTCGTTCAAGATGTTTTTCTTCTTTCTTATCATATCAATTCATTCGCTGTTTCCTAATTCTACCGGTGGTTCGTCGAAGACCTTCTTAAGTTTGTGCTATATCTATCTTAATCCTTTCTACGAGAATAAGCAATATGCCAAATCCGTTCATTGTCATCAATTTAATTGGTGAAGGATAAGTATAATGTAATTCTTATTCTTGTTTCATCGATTTTACTCAATTTCTTTTTCCGGAGTGGTTCATCGTATCACATTCTCAGTTCAAGATGCATTATCTTTTATTTCCCGGAGTTCGAAGCTCTAATTATCACGGATATTCATCTAAATCATTGCAAGGGTTCACCTTGTGTTTTCAATTTCTCTTTCTTTTTATTCTTTTCTTACCGGAGTTCTTCATGAAGGTTCTACTTGATGGATTCATCAAGGATTTAATTCCTTCTCGAAGTTCTCATCAATATTCTTTTCTATGAAGCTCAAGATTTCCTCATATTGTAATCCGGAGTGCAATTCTTTTTACCTTATCTTTTGAGGTGGTGTTATGTCATTGTTGACAATTTCCCTTCATGTTTCATGATTCAAAAGTCGTCAGGAATGAGATTTTTAAACCAATAAATCTCTTCATTGGAGTTATCTTGTGTCATGTTTCATCTAAAGCCTTCCCTAAGGATTGTTGCTATCATGGTGCTTATAAATGACCCAAGTTCTTCATTTATCCTCCCGGTGAAATAGTTTCTCGTCTCCTTGTTCATATCAATCCAATCTTTTGTTTCCATAGCGGCAGAATTTCACCTCATAATTTTGAGATGTTTTTCCATAAGCCCACTGAAAACTTATTCGTTTCGTTGTCTTTTTTTTCTTCTTCTTTTCCAACAACTCCATTTTAACCTTCTTGGAAGGGTGCTTTCCAAGCTCATTTGTGGCAAAGGTTGGCATTTTCAACTCCATTCTTTTATTACAATGATCTAACTTCTATTATTTTCTTCCGGAGGCATTGTGATGTTTCTCTCTTCTCTCATCATCTCAAGTTGTGAGGATCGTGTTCTTTTCATGCTTATCCATTTAACCGGAGTGTTATGTCTATCATTCCTCTTCTAACCGGAGTCTTCTTCCAAGTGCTTTCGTTTTGCCAAGCTCATATTCTTTACCTTCCATTTCCAACCGGAGTGTTGTCGTATTTGATCCTTATCATTCCTTGTGCATCTCGTTTCTATCGGAGTGCTTGCTTGTACTTCTTGTACATTGCAACCCTTTTATTTGTCTTTCAACCTACAAGGTTCTCGCAATGTTCCTTATCCCTCTTTTATAATGAAGTGTTTTCAACTTCTTGCATCTTTGTTGGATTCCTCCTTTCAATTTGTTTAACCTCTCAAGGTTGGTTGGTTTCACTCTTTTGTCAAAGAAGCAACTTAGTTTTACCTCTCCTCTTTCTCTTCTGTTTTCCCTCCGGTGCCATTCTAGATCTCGGGATGAGATCCTCTCGTAGTGGTGGAGTGTTGTGATGCCTCGAGACCGATGTGCCAGGTGTCCTCCAGTTATTCGTTGTTGTTGCCTTGTCATTCGCTTGCGTGTTGCATCTTGTCATGTCATCATGTGCATTGCATCATCATGTTTCCAAAACTTGCATCCGTCCCGGCCTCCTCGTTCTCTCCGTTGTCCGTTCTGAGCCCAGACACACTTGCACGCGCCCACGGCATGTCCGAAATAGTATTTTATAAGTGGCCGGAAAATGTTCTTGGGATGGGATGAAAGTTGGCGTGCGGTGTTGTTTTGTTATTAGTAGACTGCCTGCCAAGTTTCATCGCGTTCGGAGTCCGTTTGACGCCCCAACGGATAATTATAGCGGCAATATAGCCGGTCTAACGTCGGACGTTTTCGGTCTCCGAAAACAGTCGCCGGGCCTCTCTCTGTTCTCTTCTCTCAGCCTGAGGCCTTCTGCACAGTCCACTACCTACCGCCGGGCCTAGCCTAAGCTCTCTCATCAGCCCGCGGCCATCCTCGCGCGCGCCCGAAAAGCTGTCCCGTACCCGACCCGGGCAGTCGTCACCGTTGGGTCCGGATCATCCCAAAACATCTCTAAAATATCTTCGGTTATTTGTTTGGTCCATCTAACCTATTTTATCTCGATCATCCAATTTTAATCGGATGATCCAAACTCCCCTCTTCTTTATATATAGTCCAACCTCATGCCTATTTTGGACTAAACCTAGCACTAGCCCTCCATTCCCGTGCAGCCGCTGCCGCCCCTTGTTTTCCACGCCTGGCCAGCCCATAGCCGCCACCTCGCACCACCAGATCCACCACACCACAGCCAACTAACTTGTTGCATCTCCCCACCGTCGATCTGGAGCGTCAGATTCAGATCGAACGGCCCCCGTCGCCCCAGTTCATCCCGCAGAGGCTCTGGATCCAGCAGCCCCGTGCAGCGCTGCAAGGCCCGAGCGCCTCATCTCCTCCCGTGCCTCCATCCAGGACGGATCGGGAGCAGCACCTCCCTACGCCAGCTCGCCGGAGCAGAGCACCTCTCTACCTCGCGTCCCTCCTCTTTTCCTTTCCCCGTTGCGGTCTCCTTCCTCTCACGTCTCCCTCTCTCCCGTTCTACAGGAGCCACCGTCGCCAGGGAACCCCGCCATGGACGCCCGTCGAGCCGCCCCTAAGCTTCATCCACACCGCCGTTTCCTGGATCCGCCCGTCTTCGCTGTCTCCGGCGCTGCCGGAGCCCCAAGACCCCTCCGCCAAGACCCGTCGTGGCCGCTGTCGTGCCCCGCCGCCGCTTCGTGGTTCGAGTGCCCGTGCGAGGAGACGACCAGGAGCAAGCCTAGCGCCCGCGTTGACCGCTCCACCACGTCGGCCCAGCATCTCTAGCGAGGCCCAGTTGCGTGACCTACCGGCCTCCCTCCTCCACCGAGTGGGCCGAGGCCCATGGTGAGGCCAGCTGCGCGCCTAAGCCGGCCTGCCCGTGAGGCCGCCGCCAACCTCCCTCACTAACCGCGCTTGGCCCATGGTGAGCGCCCAGTCTGCCCAGTTTCAGCCTATTGTGTTTTTTTTTCAGATCTGGGAATTTAGTTGTTATTCCAGAGAAAGCAGTTTTACAGAAAAGCCCTTCAAGTTCATGCATTTAATAACTAATTAACCGTGCACCGGATTAAAATGATCTCTATATGTAATATGTCTAGAATTTTGTCTAGTTTAATAATATGCAACTTTCACCCATGTTTAAGATGTTTAAAATGATGTTTGTTTATATTTACTCCTATGCCATGTTAAAATGATTTAATTCATAACTATTCAACCGTAGCTCCAAATCTAACAAACTTTATATGTAAATGGGGTAGAAAAATGCCTAGTTTAACATGGTGACCTTTATTTGCATGTTAAACAACTCTAAAATTGTGTTTAGGGCAAAACAGTACCACATCTATAATATGCTCATGAGGAGTTTCCAGAATTGTTGTTCGTTGCTTCCGGCCTCATTTAACCTTGACTAGATAGGTAGTTTTCATTTGCTTCACCCTCTTGCCATGTTTAACAACATTTAATATTGTTGGGTACATAACCAAGATCGAACTAAATAATTGATGTGGTGCTCCATCAATATGAAACTCGTTGCATATTGAGCTCCACTTAATTTGTAGGATTGTTTGTGCACTTTACCATGCCATGCTTCATTAAACCGGACATGCATCATACTTGTTTGTGCATCGTGCCATGTTCATGTGGTGGTTGTTTACGATGTTTGTGTGCTTCTTTCCGGTGTTGCTTCTTCGGGTTGGTTCCGGTAACGTCACGATTGTGAGGATCCGTTCGACTACGTCCGTTTGTCTTCTTCATGGACTCGTTCTTCTTCCTTGCGGGATTTCAGGCAAGATGATCATACCCTCGAAATCACTTCTATCTTTGCTTGCTTAGTTGCTCGCTCTTTTGCTATGCCTATGCTGCGATACCTACCACTTGCTTATCATGCCTCCTATATTGTTGAACCAAGCCTCTAACCCACCTTGTCCTAGCAAACCGTTGTTTGGCTATGTTACCGCTTTGCTCAGCCCCTCTTATAGCGTTGTTAGTTGCAGGTGAAGATTGAAGTTTGTTCCTTGTTGGAACATGGAGATATTATTCCTTGTTGGAACATGTTACATGTTGGGATATCACAATATATCTTATTTAATTAATGCATCTATATACTTGGTAAAGGGTGGAAGGCTTGGCCTTATGCCTGGTGTTTTGTTCCACTCTTGCCGCCCTAGTTTCCGTCATATCGGTGTTATGTTCCCGGATTTTGCGTTCCTTACGCGGTTGGGTGATAATGGGAACCCCTTGACAGTTCGCCTTGAATGAAACTCCTCCAGCAATGCCCAACCTTGGTTTTACCATTTGCACTAACAACCTACCACCTTCCCTTGGGTTCTGCAGACTCAAGGGTCATCTTTATTCTAACCCCCCCGGGCCAGTGCTCCTCTGAGTGTTGGTCCAAACTGAGCTGCCTGCGGGGCCACCTCGGGGAAACTTGAGGGTTGGTTTTACTCGTAGCTAGTCTCATCTGAGTGTGCCCTGAGAACGAGATATGTGCAGCTCCTATCGGGATTTGTCGGCACATTCGGGCGGTGTTGCTGGATTTGTTTTAACTTGTCGAAGTGTCTTGTTGTACCGGGATACCGAGTCTGATCGGAACGTCTCGGGAGGAGGTCTATTCCTTCGTTGACCGTGAGAGCTTGTCATGGGATAAGTTGGGACACCCCTGCAGGGATTTGAACTTTCGAAAGCCGTGCCCGCGGTTATGGGCAGATGGGAATTTGTTAATGTCCAGTTGTAGAAAACCTGAAGTTGACCTTAATTAAAATACATCAACCGCGTGTGTTACCGTGATGGTCTCTTTCCGGCGGAGTCCGGGAAGTGAACACGGTGTTGGAGTTATGCTTGACGTAGGTTGTTTTAGGATCACTTCTTGATCATACTTTTATCGATCGTGCTTTGCCTTCTCTTCTCGCTCTCATTTCCGTATGTTAGCCACCATATATCCTAGTCGCTTGCTGCAGCTCCACCTCATACCTTTTTTTTCCTTACCCATAAGCTT